>NW_025956777.1:0-35828 GCF_023159225.1 Perognathus longimembris pacificus | reverse complement strand
AAAAACAGCTGGAGCTTGTTAAGGAAATTACACAGGGGAAAGGATAATGTACTGGAACTCCTCAGAAGAATCTGATTTGTGGTGAGGGGAGACATATAAAAGCTCATATCGGAACGACATGAACATGCTGCGTAGGTAGCTGTTTATCAGTAAATATCTCCACTGAGATTAAGAAAAGCAGCAGCTTAATAAATTAAGTAGTTCCTGGTATGGTTACTGTACTGGTAACTCCCCAAAAGAATCTGGATTGTGGTGAGGGAACAGAGAAAAAAGCTCATTTAGTACCTGCAATTACGAAGGGGGTAGGCAGCTGTATATCAGGGAGTAAACCTTCTCAGAATAAAAAAAGCTGGAGCTTGTTAAGGTAATTTCACAGGGGAAAGGATAATGTACTGGGAACTACTCAGAAGAATCTGATTTGTGGTGAGGGGAGAGAGATAAAAGCTCATTTAGGAACGACATGAACATGCTGCATACGTAGCTGTTTATCAGTAAATATCTCCACTGAGATTAAGAAAAGCAGTAGCTTAATAAATTAAGTACTTCCTGGTATGGTTACTGTACTGGTAACTCCCCAAAAGAATCTGGATTGTGGTGAGGGAACAGAGAAAAAAGCTCATTTAGGACCTGCACTTACGAAGGGGGTAGGCAGTTGTATATCAGGGAGTAAACCTTCTGAGAATAAAAACAGCTGGAGCTTGTTAAGGTAGTTACACAGGGGAAAGGATAATGTACTAGGAACTCCTCAGAAGAATCTTATTTGTGGTGAGGGGAGAGAGATAAAAGCTCATATAGGAACGACATGCACATGCTGCGTAGGTAGCTGTTTATCAGTAAATATCTCCACTGAGATTAAGAAAAGCAGTAGCTTAATAAATTAAGTAGTTCCTTGTATGGTTACTGTACTGGTAATTCCCCAAAAGAATCTGGATTGTGGTGAGGGAACAGAGAAAAAAGCTCATTTAGGACCTACACTTACGAAGGGGGTAGGCAGCTGTATATCAGGGAGTAAACCTTCTGAGAATAAAAAATGCTGGAGCTTGTTAAGGTAATTACACAGGGGAAAGGATAAAGTACTGGGAACTCCTCAGAAAAATCTGATTTGTGGTGAGGGGAGAGAGATAAAAGCTCATTTAGGAACGACATGAACATGCCGCGTAGGTAGCTGTTTATCAGTAAATATCTCCACTGAGATTAAGAAAAGCAGTAGCTTAATAAATTAAGTACTTCCTGGTATGGTTATTGTACTGGTAACACCCCAAAAGAATCTGGATTGTGGTGAGTGAAGAGAGATAAAAGCTCATTTAGGACCTGCACTTACGAAGGGGGTAGGCAGCTGTATATCAGGGAGTAAACCTTCTGAGAATAAAAACAGCTGGAGCTTGTTAAGGTAATTAGACAGGGAGAAGGATAATGTACTGGGAACTCCTCAGAAGAATCTGATTTGTGGTGAGGGGAGAGAGATAAAAGGTCATTTAGGAACGACATGAACATGCTGCGTAGGCAGCTGTATATTAGGGAGTATCCCTTCTGGGAATAAAAACAGCTGGAGCTTGTTAAGGAAATTACACAGGGGAAAGGATAATGTACTGGGAACTCCTCAGAAGAATCTGATTGTGGTGAGGGGAGACATATAAAAGCTCATATCGGAACGACATGAACATGCTGCGTAGGTAGCTGTTTATCAGTAAATATCTCCACTGAGATTAAGAAAAGCAGCAGCTTAATAAATTAAGTAGTTCCTGGTATGGTTACTGTACTGGTAACTCCCCAAAAGAATCTGGATTGTGGTGAGGGAACAGAGAAAAAGCTCATTTAGTACCTGCAATTACGAAGGGGGTAGGCAGCTGTATATCAGGGAGTAAACCTTCTCAGAATAAAAAAAGCTGGAGCTTGTTAAGGTAATTTCACAGGGGAAAGGATAATGTACTGGGAACTACTCAGAAGAATCTGATTTGTGGTGAGGGGAGAGAGATAAAAGCTCATTTAGGAACGACATGAACATGCTGCATACGTAGCTGTTTATCAGTAAATATCTCCACTGAGATTAAGAAAAGCAGTAGCTTAATAAATTAAGTACTTCCTGGTATGGTTACTGTACTGGTAACTCCCCAAAAGAATCTGGATTGTGGTGAGGGAACAGAGAAAAAAGCTCATTTAGGACCTGCACTTACGAAGGGGGTAGGCAGTTGTATATCAGGGAGTAAACCTTCTGAGAATAAAAACAGCTGGAGCTTGTTAAGGTAGTTACACAGGGGAAAGGATAATGTACTAGGAACTCCTCAGAAGAATCTTATTTGTGGTGAGGGGAGAGAGATAAAAGCTCATATAGGAACGACATGCACATGCTGCGTAGGTAGCTGTTTATCAGTAAATATCTCCACTGAGATTAAGAAAAGCAGTAGCTTAATAAATTAAGTAGTTCCTTGTATGGTTACTGTACTGGTAATTCCCCAAAAGAATCTGGATTGTGGTGAGGGAACAGAGAAAAAAGCTCATTTAGGACCTACACTTACGAAGGGGGTAGGCAGCTGTATATCAGGGAGTAAACCTTCTGAGAATAAAAAATGCTGGAGCTTGTTAAGGTAATTACACAGGGGAAAGGATAAAGTACTGGGAACTCCTCAGAAAAATCTGATTTGTGGTGAGGGGAGAGAGATAAAAGCTCATTTAGGAACGACATGAACATGCCGCGTAGGTAGCTGTTTATCAGTAAATATCTCCACTGAGATTAAGAAAAGCAGTAGCTTAATAAATTAAGTACTTCCTGGTATGGTTATTGTACTGGTAACACCCCAAAAGAATCTGGATTGTGGTGAGGGAACAGAGAAAAAAGCTCATTTACGACCTGCACTTACGAAGGGGGTAGGCAGTTGTATATCAGTGAGTAAACCTTCTGAGAATAAAACAGCTCGAGGTTATTAAGGTAATTACATAGGGGAAAGGATAATGTACTGGGAACTCCTAAGAAGAATCTGATTTGTGTTGAGGGGAGAGAGATAAAAGCTCATTTAGGAACGACATGAACATGCTGCATAGGTAGCTGTTTATCAGTAAACTGTCTCCACTGAGATTAAGAAAAGCAGTAGCTTAATAAATTAAATACTTCCTGGTAGGGTTACTGTACTGGTAACTCCCTAAAAGAATCTGGATTGTGGTGAGGGAACAGAGAAAAAAGCTCATTTAGGACCTGCACTTACGAAGGGTGTAGGCAGTTGTATATCAGGGAGTAAACCTTCGGAGAATAAAAACAGCTGGAGCTTGTTAAGGTAATTACACAGGGGAAAGGATAATGTACTGGGAACTCCTCAGAAGAATCTGATTTGTGGTGAAGGGAGAGAGATAAAAGCTCATTTAGGAACGACATGAACATGCTGCGTAGGTAGCTGTTTATCAGTAAGTATCTCCACTGAGATTAAGAAAAGCAGTAGCTTAATAAATTAAGTACTTCCTGGTATGGTTACTGTACTGGTAACTCCCCAAAACAATCTGGATTGTGGTGAGGGAACAGAGAAAATAGCTCATTTACTACCTGCACTTACGAAGGGGGTAGGCAGCTGTATATCAGGGAGTAAACCTTCTGAGAATAAAAACAGCTGGAGCTTGTTAAGGTAATTACACAGGGGAAAGGATAATGTACTGGGAACTCCTCAGAAGAATCTGATTTGTGGTGAGGGGAGAGAGATAAAAGCTCATTTAAGAACGACATGAACATGCGCCGTGGGTAGCTGTTTATCAGTAAATATCTCCACTGAGATTAAGAAAAGCAGTAGCATAATAAATTAAGTACTTCCTGGTATGGTTACTGTACTGGTAACTCCCCAAAAGAATCTGGATTGTGGTGAGAGAACAGAGAAAAAAGCTCATTTAGGACCTGCACTTACGAAGGGGGTAGGCAGCTGTATATCAGGGAGTAAACCTTCTGAGAATAAAAACAGCTGGAGCTTGTTAAGGTAATTAGACAGGGAGAAGGATAATGTACTGGGAACTCCTCAGAAGAATCTGATTTGTGGTGAGGGGAGAGAGATAAAAGGTCATTTAGGAACGATATGAACATGCTGCGTAGGCAGCTGTATATCAGGGAGTATCCCTTCTGGGAATAAAAACAGCTGGAGCTTGTTAAGGTAATTACACAGGGGAAAGGATAATGTACTGGGAACTCCTCAGAAGAATCTGATTTGTGGTGAGGGGAGAGAGATAAAAGCTCATTTAGGAACGACATGAACATGCTGCGTAGGTAGCTGTTTATCAGTAAATATCTGCACTGAGATTAAGAAAAGCAGTAGCTTAATAAATTAAGTACTTCCTGGTATGGTTACTGTACTGGTAACTCCCCAAAATAATCTGGATTGTGGTGAGGGAACAGAGAAAAAAGCTCATTTAGGACCTGCACTTACGAAGGGGGTAGGCAGCAGTATATCAGGGAGTAAACCTTCTGAGAATAAAAACAGCTGGAGCTTGTTAAGGTAATTACACAGGGGAAAGGATAATGTACTGGGAACTCCTCAGAAGAATCTGATTTGTGGTGAGGGGAGAGATATAAAACCTCATTTAGGAACGACATGAACATGCTGCGTACGTAGCTTTTTATCTGTAAGTATCTCCACTGAGATTAAGAAAAGCAGTAGCTTAATAAATTAAGTACTTCCTGGTATGGTTACTGTACTGGTAACTCCCCAAAATAATCTGGATTGTGGTGAGGGAACAGAGAAAAAAGCTCATTTAGTACCTGCAATTACGAAGGGGGTAGGCAGCTGTATATCAGGGAGTAAACCTTCTCAGAATAAAAAAAGCTGGAGCTTGTTAAGGTAATTTCACAGGGGAAAGGATAATGTACTGGGAACTACTCAGAAGAATCTGATTTGTGGTGAGGGGAGAGAGATAAAAGCTCATTTAGGAACGACATGAACATGCTGCATACGTAGCTGTTTATCAGTAAATATCTCCACTGAGATTAAGAAAAGCAGTAGCTTAATAAATTAAGTACTTCCTGGTATGGTTACTGTACTGGTAACTCCCCAAAAGAATCTGGATTGTGGTGAGGGAACAGAGAAAAAAGCTCATTTAGGACCTGCACTTACGAAGGGGGTAGGCAGTTGTATATCAGGGAGTAAACCTTCTGAGAATAAAAACAGCTGGAGCTTGTTAAGGTAGTTACACAGGGGAAAGGATAATGTACTAGGAACTCCTCAGAAGAATCTTATTTGTGGTGAGGGGAGAGAGATAAAAGCTCATATAGGAACGACATGCACATGCTGCGTAGGTAGCTGTTTATCAGTAAATATCTCCACTGAGATTAAGAAAAGCAGTAGCTTAATAAATTAAGTAGTTCCTTGTATGGTTACTGTACTGGTAATTCCCCAAAAGAATCTGGATTGTGGTGAGGGAACAGAGAAAAAAGCTCATTTAGGACCTACACTTACGAAGGGGGTAGGCAGCTGTATATCAGGGAGTAAACCTTCTGAGAATAAAAAATGCTGGAGCTTGTTAAGGTAATTACACAGGGGAAAGGATAAAGTACTGGGAACTCCTCAGAAAAATCTGATTTGTGGTGAGGGGAGAGAGATAAAAGCTCATTTAGGAACGACATGAACATGCCGCGTAGGTAGCTGTTTATCAGTAAATATCTCCACTGAGATTAAGAAAAGCAGTAGCTTAATAAATTAAGTACTTCCTGGTATGGTTATTGTACTGGTAACACCCCAAAAGAATCTGGATTGTGGTGAGGGAACAGAGAAAAAAGCTCATTTACGACCTGCACTTACGAAGGGGGTAGGCAGTTGTATATCAGTGAGTAAACCTTCTGAGAATAAAAACAGCTCGAGGTTATTAAGGTAATTACATAGGGGAAAGGATAATGTACTGGGAACTCCTAAGAAGAATCTGATTTGTGTTGAGGGGAGAGAGATAAAAGCTCATTTAGGAACGACATGAACATGCTGCATAGGTAGCTGTTTATCAGTAAACTGTCTCCACTGAGATTAAGAAAAGCAGTAGCTTAATAAATTAAATACTTCCTGGTAGGGTTACTGTACTGGTAACTCCCTAAAAGAATCTGGATTGTGGTGAGGGAACAGAGAAAAAAGCTCATTTAGGACCTGCACTTACGAAGGGTGTAGGCAGTTGTATATCAGGGAGTAAACCTTCGGAGAATAAAAACAGCTGGAGCCTGTTAAGGTAATTACACAGGGGAAAGGATAATGTACTGGGAACTCCTCAGAAGAATCTGATTTGTGGTGAAGGGAGAGAGATAAAAGCTCATTTAGGAACGACATGAACATGCTGCGTAGGTAGCTGTTTATCAGTAAGTATCTCCACTGAGATTAAGAAAAGCAGTAGCTTAATAAATTAAGTACTTCCTGGTATGGTTACTGTACTGGTAACTCCCCAAAACAATCTGGATTGTGGTGAGGGAACAGAGAAAATAGCTCATTTACTACCTGCACTTACGAAGGGGGTAGGCAGCTGTATATCAGGGAGTAAACCTTCTGAGAATAAAAACAGCTGGAGCTTGTTAAGGTAATTACACAGGGGAAAGGATAATGTACTGGGAACTCCTCAGAAGAATCTGATTTGTGGTGAGGGGAGAGAGATAAAAGCTCATTTAAGAACGACATGAACATGCGCCGTGGGTAGCTGTTTATCAGTAAATATCTCCACTGAGATTAAGAAAAGCAGTAGCATAATAAATTAAGTACTTCCTGGTATGGTTACTGTACTGGTAACTCCCCAAAAGAATCTGGATTGTGGTGAGAGAACAGAGAAAAAAGCTCATTTAGGACCTGCACTTACGAAGGGGGTAGGCAGCTGTATATCAGGGAGTAAACCTTCTGAGAATAAAAACAGCTGGAGCTTGTTAAGGTAATTAGACAGGGAGAAGGATAATGTACTGGGAACTCCTCAGAAGAATCTGATTTGTGGTGAGGGGAGAGAGATAAAAGGTCATTTAGGAACGATATGAACATGCTGCGTAGGCAGCTGTATATCAGGGAGTATCCCTTCTGGGAATAAAAACAGCTGGAGCTTGTTAAGGTAATTACACAGGGGAAAGGATAATGTACTGGGAACTCCTCAGAAGAATCTGATTTGTGGTGAGGGGAGAGAGATAAAAGCTCATTTAGGAACGACATGAACATGCTGCGTAGGTAGCTGTTTATCAGTAAATATCTGCACTGAGATTAAGAAAAGCAGTAGCTTAATAAATTAAGTACTTCCTGGTATGGTTACTGTACTGGTAACTCCCCAAAATAATCTGGATTGTGGTGAGGGAACAGAGAAAAAAGCTCATTTAGGACCTGCACTTACGAAGGGGGTAGGCAGCAGTATATCAGGGAGTAAACCTTCTGAGAATAAAAACAGCTGGAGCTTGTTAAGGTAATTACACAGGGGAAAGGATAATGTATTGGGAACTCCTCAGAAGAATCTGATTTGTGGTGAGGGGAGAGATATAAAACCTCATTTAGGAACGACATGAACATGCTGCGTACGTAGCTTTTTATCTGTAAGTATCTCCACTGAGATTAAGAAAAGCAGTAGCTTAATAAATTAAGTACTTCCTGGTATGGTTACTGTACTGGTAACTCCCCAAAATAATCTGGATTGTGGTGAGGGAACAGAGAAAAAAGCTCATTTAGGACCTGCACTTACGAAGGGGGTAGGCAGCTCTATATCAGGGAGTAAACCTTCTAAGAATAAAAACAGCTGGAGCTAGTTAAGGTAAGTACACAGGGGAAAGGATAATGTACTGGGAACTCCTCAGTAGAATCTGATTTGTGGTGAGGGGAGAGGGATAAAAGCTCATTTAGGAACGACATGAACATGCTGCGTAGGTAGCTGTTTATCAGTAAATATCTCCACTGAGATTAAGAAAAGCAGTACCTTAATAAATTAAGTACTTACTGGTATGGTTACTGTACTGGTAACTCCCCAAAGAATCTGGATTGTGGTGAGGGAACAGAGAAAAAAGCTCATTTAGGACCTGCACTTATGAAGGGGGTAGGCAGCTGTATATCTGGGAGTAAACCTTCTGAGAATAAAAATAGCTGGAGCTTGTTAAGGTAATTACACAGGGGAAAGGATAATGTACTGGGAACTCCTCAGAAGAATCTGATTTGTGGTGAGGGGAGAGAGATAAAAGCTCATTTAGGAACGACATGAACATGCTGGGTAGGTAGCTGTTTATCAGTAAATATCTGCACTGAGATTAAGAAAAGCAGTAGCTTAATAAATTAAGTACTTCCTGGTATGGTTACTGTACTGGTAACTCCCCAAAAGAATCTGGATTGTGGTGAGGGAACAGAGAAAAAAGCTCATTTAGGACCTGCACTTAGGAAGCGGGTAGGCAGCTGTATATCCGGGAGTATCCCTTCTGGGAATAAAAACAGCTGGAGCTTGTTAAGGTAATTACACAGGGCAAAGGATAATGTACTGGGAACTCCTCAGAAGATTCTGATTTGTGGTGAGGGGAGAGAGATAAAACCTCATATAGGAACGACATGAACATGCTGGGTAGGTAGCTGTTTATCAGTAAATATCTCTACTGAGATTAAGAAAAGAAGTAGCTTAATAAATTAAGTACTATTGGTATGATTACTGTACTGGTACATCCCCAAAAGAACCTGGATTGTGGTGAGGGAACAGAGAAAAAAGCTCATTTAGGATCTGCACTTACGAAGGGGGTAGGCAGCTGTATATCAGGGAGTAAACCTTCTGAGAATAAAAACAGCTGGAGCTTGTTAAGGTAATTAAACAGGGGAAAGGATAATGTACTGGGAACTCCTCAGAACAATCTGATTTGTGGTGAGGGGAGAGAGATAAAAGCTCATTTAGGAACGACATGAACATGCTGCATAGGTAGCTGTTTATCAGTAAATATCTCCACTGAGATTAAGAAAAGCAGTGGCTTAATAAATTAAGTACTTCCTGGTATGGTTACTGTACTGGTAACTCCCCAAAAGAATCTGGATTGTGGTGAGGGAACAGAGAAAAAAGCTCATTTAGGACCTTCACTTACGAAGGGGGTAGGCAGCTGTATATCAGGGAGTCAACCTTCTGAGAATAAAAACTGCTGGAGCTTGTTAAGGTAATTACACAGGGGAAAGGATAATGTACTGGGAACACCTCCGAAGAATCTGATTTGTGGTGAGGGGAGAGAGATAAAACTCATTTAGGAACGACATGAACATGCTGCGTAGGTAGCTGTTTATCAGTAAATATCTCCACTGAGATTAAGAAAAGCAGTAGCTTAATAAATTAAGCAATTCCTGGTATGGTTCCTGTACTGGTAACTCCCCAAAAGAAACTGGATTGTGGTAGGGGAAAAGAGAAAAAAGCTCATTTAGGACCTGCACTTACGAAGGGGGTAGGCAGCTGTATATCAGGGAATAAATCTTCTGAGAATAAAAACAGCTGGAGCTTGTTAAGGTAATTACACAGGGGAAAGGATAAGGTACTGGGAACTCCTCGGAAGAATCTGATTTGTGGTGAGGGGAGAGAGATAAAAGCTCATTTAGGAACGACATGAACATGCTGCGTAGGTAGCATTTTATCAGTAAATATCTCCACTGAGATTAAGAAAAGCAGTAGCTTAATAAATTAAGTACTTCCGGTATGGTTACTGTACTGGTAACTCCCCAAAAGAATTTGGATTGTGGTGAGGGAGCAGAGAAAAAAGCTCATTTAGGACCTGCACTTACGAAGGGGGTAGGCAGCTGTATATCAGGGAGTAAACCTTCTGAGAATAAAAACAGCTGGAGCTTGTTAAGGTAATTACACAGGGGAAAGGATAATGTACTGGGAACTCCTCAGAAGAATCTGATTTGTGGTGAGGGGAGAGAGATAAAAGCTCATTTAGGAACGACATGAACATGCTTCGTAGGTAGCTGTTTATCAGTAAATATCTCCACTGAGATTAAGAAAAGCAGTAGCTTAATAAATTAAGTACTTTCAGGTATGGTTACTGTACTGGTAACTCCCCAAAAGAATCTGGATTGCGGTGAGGGAACAGAGAAAAAAGCTCATTTAGGACCTGCACTTACGAAGGTGTTAGGCAGCTGTATATCAGGGAGTAAACATTCTGAGAATAAAAACAGCAGGAGCTTGTTAAGGTAATTACACAGGGGAAAGGATAATGTACTGGGAACTCCTCAGAAGAATCTGATTTGTGGTGAGGGGAGAGAGATAAAAGCTCATTTAGGAACGACATGAACATGAGGCGTAGTTGGCTGTTTATCAGTAAATATCTCCACTGAGATTAAGAAAAGCAGTAGCTTAATAAATTAAGCACTTCCTGGTATGGTTCCTGTACTGGTAACTCCCCAAAAGAATCTGGATTGTGGTGAGGGAACAGAGAAAAAAGCTCATTTAGGACCTGCACTTACGAAGGGGGTAGGCAGCTCTATATCAGGGAGTAAACCTTCTGAGAAAAAAAACAGCTGGAGCTTGTTAAGGTAATTACACAGGGGAAAGGATAATCTACTGGAAACTCCTCAGAAGAATCTGATTTGTGGTGAGGGAAGAGAGATAAAATCTCATTTAGGAACGACATGAACATGCTGCGTAGGTAGCTGTTTATCAGTAAATATCTCCACTGAGATTAAGAAAAGCAGTAGCTTAATAAATTAAGTACTTCCTGGTATGGATACTGTACTGGTAACTCCCCAAAAGAATCTGGATTGTGATGAGGGAACAGAGAAAAATGCTCATTTACGACCTGCACTTACGAAGGGGGTAGGCAGCTCTATATCAGGGAGTAAACCTTCTGAGAATAAAAACAGCTGGAGCTTGTTAAGGTAATTACACAGGGGAAAGGATAATGTACTGGGAACTCCTCAGAAGAATCTGATTTATGGTGAGGGGAGAGAGATAAAAGCTCATTTAGGAACGACATGAACATGCTGCGTAGGTAGCTGTTTATCAGTAAATATCTCCACTGAGTTTAAGAAAAGCAGTAGCTTAATAAATTAAGTACTTCCTGGTATGGTTACTGTACTGGTAACTCCCCAAAAGAATCTGGATTGTGGTGAGGGAACAGAGAAAAGCTCATTTAGGACCTTCACTTACGAATGGGGTAGGCAGCTGTATATCAGGGAGTCAACCTTCTGAGAATAAAAACAGCTGGAGCTTGTTAAGGTAATTACACAGGGGAAAGGATAATGTACTGGGAACTCCTCAGAAGAATCTGATTTGTGGTGAGGGGAGAGAGGTAAAACTCATTTAGGAACGACATGAACATGCTGCGTAGGTAGATGTTTATCAGTAAATATCTCCACTGAGATTAAGAAAAGCAGTAGCTTAATAAATTAAATACTTCCTCTTATGGTTACTGTACTGGTAACTCCCAAAAGAATCTGGATTGTGTTGAGGGAACAGAGAAAAAAGCTCATTTAGGACCTGCACTTACGAAGAGGCTAGGCAGCTGTTTATCAGGGAGTAAACCTTCTGAGAATAAAAACAGCCTGAGCTTGTTAAGGTAATTACAGAGGGGAAAGGATAATGTACTGGGAACTCCTCAGAAGAATCTGATTTGTGGTGAGCGGAGAGAGATAAAAGCTCATTTAGGTAAGACATGAAAATTCTGCTTACGTAGCAGTTTATCAATAAATATCTCCACTGAGATTAAGAAAAGCAGTAGCTTAATAAATTAAGTACTTCCTGGTATGGATACTGTACTGGTAACTCCCCAAAAGAATCTGGATTGTGGTGAGGGAAGAGAGATAAAAGCTCATTGAGGACCTGCACTTACGAAGGGGGTAGGCAGCTGTATATCAGGGAGTAAAACTTCTGAGAATAAAAACAGCTGGAGCTTGTTAAGGTAATTTCACAGGGGAAAGGATAATGTACTAGGAACTTCTCAGAAGAATCTGATTTGTGGTGAGGGGAGAGAGATAAAAGCTCATTTAGGAACGACATGAACATGCTGCATAGGTAGCTGTTTATCAGTAAATATCTCCACAGAGATTAAGAAAAGCAGTAGCTTAATAAATTAAGTACTTCCTGGTATGGTTACTGTACTGGTAACTCCCCAAAAGAATCTGGATTGTGGTGAGGGAACAGACAAAAAAGCTCATTTAGGACCTGCACTTACGAAGGGGGTAGGCAGCTGTATATCAGGGAGTAAACCTTCTGAGAATAAAAACAGCTGGAGCTTGTTAAGGTAATTACACAGGGGAAAGGATAATGTACTGGGAACTCCTCAGAAGAATCTGATTTGTGGTGAGGGGAGAGAGATAAAAGCTCATTTAAGAACGACATGAACATGCGCCGTGGGTAGCTGTTTATCAGTAAATATCTCCACTGAGATTAAGAAAAGCAGTAGCATAATAAATTAAGTACTTCCTGGTATGGTTACTGTACTGGTAACTCCCCAAAAGAATCTGGATTGTGGTGAGAGAACAGAGAAAAAAGCTCATTTAGGACCTGCACTTACGAAGGGGGTAGGCAGCTGTATATCAGGGAGTAAACCTTCTGAGAATAAAAACAGCTGGAGCTTGTTAAGGTAATTAGACAGGGAGAAGGATAATATACTGGGAACTCCTCAGAAGATTCTGATTTGTGGTGAGGGGAGAGAGATAAAAGGTCATTTAGGAACGACATGAACATGCTGCGTAGGCAGCTGTATATCAGGGAGTATCCCTTCTGGGAATAAAAACAGCTGGAGCTTGTTAAGGTAATTACACAGGGGAAAGGATAATGTACTGGGAACTCCTCAGTAGAATCTGATTTGTGGTGAGGGGAGAGGGATAAAAGCTCATTTAGGAACGACATGAACATGCTGGGTAGGTAGCTGTTTATCAGTAAATATCTCCACTGAGATTAAGAAAAGCAGTACCTTAATAAATTAAGTACTTACTGGTATGGTTACTGTACTGGTAACTCCCCAAAGAATCTGGATTGTGGTGAGGGAACAGAGAAAAAAGATCATTTAGGACCTGCACTTATGAAGGGGGTAGGCAGCTGTATATCTGGGAGTAAACCTTCTGAGAATAAAAATAGCTGGAGCTTGTTAAGGTAATTACACAGGGGAAAGGATAATGTACTGGGAACTCCTCAGAAGAATCTGATTTGTGGTGAGGGGAGAGAGATAAAAGCTCATTTAGGAACGACATGAACATGCTGGGTAGGTAGCTGTTTATCAGTAAATATCTGCACTGAGATTAAGAAAAGCAGTAGCTTAATAAATTAAGTACTTCCTGGTATGGTTACTGTACTGGTAACTCCCCAAAAGAATCTGGATTGTGGTGAGGGAACAGAGAAAAAAGCTCATTTAGGACCTGCACTTAGGAAGCGGGTAGGCAGCTGTATATCAGGGAGTATCCCTTCTGGGAATAAAAACAGCTGGAGCTTGTTAAGGTAATTACACAGGGCAAAGGATAATGTACTGGGAACTCCTCAGAAGATTCTGATTTGTGGTGAGGGGAGAGAGATAAAACCTCATATAGGAACGACATGAACATGCTGGGTAGGTAGCTGTTTATCAGTAAATATCTCTACTGAGATTAAGAAAAGAAGTAGCTTAATAAATTAAGTACTATTGGTATGATTACTGTACTGGTACATCCCCTAAAGAACCTGGATTGTGGTGAGGGAACAGAGAAAAAAGCTCATTTAGGATCTGCACTTACGAAGGGGGTAGGCAGCTGTATATCAGGGAGTAAACCTTCTGAGAATAAAAACAGCTGGAGCTTGTTAAGGTAATTAAACAGGGGAAAGGATAATGTACTGGGAACTCCTCAGAACAATCTGATTTGTGGTGAGAGGAGAGAGATAAAAGCTCATTTAGGAACGACATGAACATGCTGCATAGGTAGCTGTTTATCAGTAAATATCTCCACTGAGATTAAGAAAAGCAGTGGCCTAATAAATTAAGTACTTCCTGGTATGGTTACTGTACTGGTAACTCCCCAAAAGAATCTGGATTGTGGTGAGGGAACAGAGAAAAAAGCTCATTTAGGACCTTCACTTACGAAGGGGGTAGGCAGCTGTTTATCAGGGAGTAAACCTTCTGAGAATAAAAACAGCCTGAGCTTGTTAAGGTAATTACAGAGGGGAAAGGATAATGTACTGGGAACTCCTCAGAAGAATCTGATTTGTGGTGAGCGGAGAGAGATAAAAGCTCATTTAGGTAAGACATGAACATTCTCCTTACGTAGCAGTTTATCAATAAATATCTCCACTGAGATTAAGAAAAGCAGTAGCTTAATAAATTAAGTACTTCCTGGTATGGATACTGTACTGGTAACTCCCCAAAAGAATCTGGATTGTGGTGAGGGAAGAGAGAAAAAAGCTCATTGAGGACCTGCACTTACGAAGGGGGTAGGCAGCTGTATATCAGGGAGTAAAACTTCTGAGAATAAAAACAGCTGGAGCTTGTTAAGGTAATTTCACAGGGGAAAGGATAATGTACTAGGAACTCCTCAGAAGAATCTGATTTGTGGTGAGGGGAGAGAGATAAAAGCTCATTTAGGAACGACATGAACATGCTGCGTAGGTAGCTGTTTATCAGTAAATATCTCCACTGAGATTAAGAAAAGCAGTAGCTTAATAAATTAAGTACTTCCTGGTATGGTTACTGTACTGGTAACTCCCCAAAAGAATCTGGATTGTGGTGAGGGAACAGACAAAAAAGCTCATTTAGGACCTGCACTTACGAAGGGGGTAGGCATCTGTATATCAGGGAGTAAACCTTCTGAGAATAAAAACAGCTGGAGCTTGTTAAGGTAATTACACAGGGGAAAGGATAATGTACTGGGAACTCCTCAGAAGAATCTGATATGTGGTGAGGGGAGAGAGATAAATGCTCATTTAGGAACGACATGAACATGCTGCGTAGGTAGCTGTTTATCAGTAAATATCTCCACTGAGATTAAGAAAAGCAGTAGCTTAATAAATTAAGTACTTCCTGGTATGGTTACTGGACTGGTAAATCCCCAAAAGAATCTGGATTGTGGTGAGGGAACAGAGAAAAAAGCTCATTGAGGACCTGCACTTACGAAGGGGGTAGGCAGCTGTATATCAGGGAGTAAACCTTCTGAGAATAAAAACAGCTGGAGCTTGTTAAGGTAATTACACAGGGGAAAGGATAATGTACTGGGAACTCCTCAGAAGAATCTGATTTGTGGTGAGGGGAGAGAGATAAAAGCTCATTTAGGAACGACATGAACATGCTGCGTAGGTAGCTGTTTATCAGTAAATATCTCCACTGAGATTAAGAAAAGCAGTAGCTTAATAAATTAAGTACTTCCTGGTATGGTTACTGTACTGGTAACTCCCCAAAGAATCTGGATTGTGGTGAGGGACCAGAGAAATAAGCTCATTTAGGACCTTCACTTACGAAGGGGGTAAGCAGCTGTATATCAGGGAGTAAACCTTCTGAGAATAAAAACAGCTGGAGCTTGTTAAGGTAATTACACAGGGGAAAGGATAATGTACTGGGAACTCCTCAGAAGAATCTAATTTGTGGTGTGGGGAGAGAGATAAAAGCTCAATTAGGAACGACATGAACATGCTGCGTATGTAGCTGTTTATCAGTAAATATCTCCACTGAGATTAAGAAAAGCAGTAGCTTAATAAATCAAGTACTTCCTGGTATGGTTACTGTACTGGTAACTTCCCAAAAGAATCTGGATTGTGGTGAGGGAACAGAGAAAAAAGCTCATTTAGGACCTGCACTTAAGAAGGGGGTAGGCAGCTGTATATCAGGGAGTAAACCTTCTGAGAATAAAAACAGCTGGAGCTTGTTAAGGTAATTACACAGGGGAAAGGATAATGTACTGGGAACTCCTCAGAAGAATCTGATTTGTGGTGAGGGGAGAGAGATAAAAGCTCATTTAGGAACGACATGAACATGCTGCGTAGGTAGCTGTTTATCAGTAAATATCTCCACTGAGATTAAGAAAAGCAGTAGCTTAATAAATTAAGTACTTCCTGGTATGGTTACTGTACTGGTAACTCCACAAATGTATCTGGATTGTGGTGAGGGGACAGAGAAAAAAGCTCATTTAGGACCTGCACTTACGAAGCGGGTAGGCAGCTGTATATCAGGGTGTAAACTTTCTGAGAATAA
The DNA here is from genome assembly GCF_023159225.1 of Perognathus longimembris pacificus. Taxonomy (NCBI): domain Eukaryota; kingdom Metazoa; phylum Chordata; class Mammalia; order Rodentia; family Heteromyidae; genus Perognathus; species Perognathus longimembris. Next base: position 19,765 of record NW_025956777.1, on the reverse strand, counting down.
AAACAGCTGGAGCTTGTTCAGGTAATTACACAGGGGAAAGGATATTGTACTGGTAACTCCTCAGAGGAATCTGATTTGTGGTGAGGGGAGAGAGATAAAAGCTCATTTAGGAACGACATGAACATGCTGCGTAGGTAGCTGTTTGTCAGTAAATATCTCCACTGAGATTAAGAAAACAGTAGCTTAATAAATTAAGTACTTCCTGCTATGGTTACTCTACTGGTAACTCCCCAAAAGAATCTTGATTGTGGTGAGGGAACAGAGAAAAAAGCTCATTTAGGAACTGCACTTACGAAGGGGGTAGGCAGCAGTATATCAGGGATTAAACCTTCTGAGAATAAAAACAGCTGGAGCTTGTTAAGGTAATTACACAGGGGAAAGGATAACGTACTGGGAACTCCTCAGAAGAATCTGATTTGTGGTGAGGGGAGAGAGATAAAAGCTCAATTAGGAATGACATGAACATGCTGCGTAGGTAGCTGTTTATCAGTAAATATCTCCATTGAGATTAAGAAAAGCAGTAGCTTAATAAATTAAGTACTTCCTACTTTGGTTACTGTACTGGTAACTCCGCAAAAGAATCTGGATTGTGGTGAGGGAACAGAGAAAAAAGCTCATTTAGGACCTGCACTTACGAAGGGGGTAGGCAGCTGTATATCAGGGTGTAAACCTTCTGAGAATAAAAACAGCTGGAGCTTGTTCAGGTAATTACACAGGGGAAAGGATATTGTACTGGTAACTCCTCAGAGGAATCTGATTTTTGGTGAGGGGAGAGAGATAAAAGCTCATTTAGGAACGACATGAACATGCTGCGTAGGTCGCTGTTTATCAGTAAATATCTCCACTGAGATTAAGAAAAGCAGTAGCTTAATAAATTAAGTACTTCCTGGTATGGTTACTGTACTGGTAACTCCCCAAAAGAATCTGGATTGTGGTGAGGGAACAGAGAAAAAAGCTCATTTAGGACCTGCACTTACGAAGGAGGTAGGCAGCTGTATATCAGGAATAAATCTCTGAGAATAAAAACAGCTGGAGCTTGTTAAGGTAATTACACAGGGGAAAGGATAATGTACCGGGAACTCCTCCGAAGAATCTGATTTGTGGTGAGGGGAGAGAGATAAAACCTCATTAAGAACGACATGAACATGCTGCGTAGGTAGCTGTTTATCAGTAAATATCTCCACTGAGATTAAGAAAAGCAGTAGCTTAATAAATTGAGTACTTCCTGGTATGGTTACTGTACTGGTACCTCCCCAAAACAATCTGGATTGTGGTGTGGGAACAGAGAAAAAAGCTCATTTAGGACCTGCACTTATGAAGGGGGTAGGCAGCTGTATATCAGGGAGTAAACCTTCTGAGAATAAAAACAGCTGGAGCTTGTTAAGGTAATTACACAGGGGAAAGGATAATGTACCAGGAACTCCTCAGAAGAATCTGATTTGTGGTGAGGGGAGAGAGATAAAAGCTCATTTAGGAACGACATGAACATGCTGCGTAGGTCGCTGTTTATCAGTAAATATCTCCACTGAGATTAAGAAAAGCAGTAGCTTAATAAATTAAGTACTTCCTGGTATGGTTACTGTACTGGAAACTCCCCAAAAGCATTTGGATTGTGGTGAGGGAACAGAGAAAAAAGCTCATTTAGGACCTGCAATTTCGAAGGTGGTAGGCAGCTGTATATCAGGGAGTAAACCTTCTGAGAATAAAAACAGCTGGAGCTTGTTAAGGTAATTACACAGGGGAAAGGATAATGTACTGGGAAATCCTCAGAAGAATCTGATTTGTGGTGAGGGGAGAGAGATAAAAGCTCATTTAGGAACGACATGAACATGCTGCGTAGGCAGCTGTATATCAGGGAGTATCCCTTCTGGGAATAAAAACAGCTGGAGCTTGTTAAGGTAATTAAACAGGGGAAAGGATAATGTATTGGGAACTCCTCAGAAGAATCTGATTTGGGGTGAGGGTAGAGAGATAAAAGCTCATTTAGGAACGACATGAACATGCTGCGTAGGTAGCTGTTTATCAGTAAATATCTCCACTGAGATTAAGAAAAGCAGTAGCTTAATAAATTAAGTACTTCCTTGTATGGTTACTGTACTGGTAACTCCCCAAAAGAATCTGGATTGTTGTGAGGGAACAGAGAAAAAAGCTCCTTTAGGACCTGCACTTATGAAGGGGGTAGGCAGCTGTATATCAGGGAGTAAAACTTCTGAGAATAAAAACAGCTGGAGCTTGTTAAGGTAATTACACAGAGGAAAGGATAATGTACTGGGAACTCCTCAGAAGAATCTGGTTTGTGGTGAGGGGAGAGAGATAAAAGCTCATTTAGGAACGACATGAACATGCTGCGTAGGTAGCTGTTTATCAGTAAATATCTCCCTGAGATTAAGAAAGCAGTAGCTTAATAAATTAAGTACTTCCTGGTATGGTTACTGTACTGATAACTCCCCAAAATATTCTGGATTGTGGTGAGGGAACAGAGAAAAAAGCTCATTTAGGAACTGCACTTACGAAGGGGGTAGGCAGCTGTATATCAGGGAGTAAACCTTCTGAGAATAAAAACAGCTGGAGCTTGTTAAGGTAATTACACAGGGGAAAGGATAATGTACTGGGAACTCCTCAGAAGAATCTGATTTGTGGTGAGGGGAGAGAGATAAAAGCTCATTTAGGAACGACATGAACATGCTGCGTAGCTAGCTGTTTATCAGTAAATATCTCCCTGAGATGAAGAAAAGCAGTAGCTTAATAAATTAAGTACTTCCTGGTATGGTTACTGTACTGATAACTCCCCAAGGAATCTGGATTGTGGTGAGGGAACAGAGAAAAAAGCTCATTTAGGACCTGCACTTAGGAAGGGGGTAGGCAGCTGTATATCAGGGAGTAAACCTTCTGAGAATAAAAACAGCTGGAGCTTGTTAAGGTAATTAAACAGGGGAAAGGATAATGTACTGGGAACTCCTCAGAAGAATCTGATTTGTGGTGAGGGGAGAGAGATAAAAGCTCATTGAGGAACGACATGAACATGCTGCATAGGTAGCTGTTTATCAGTAAATATCTCCACTGAGATTAAGAAAAGCAGTAGCTTAATAAATTAAGTACTTCCTGGTATGGTTACTGTACTGGTAACTCCCCCAAAGAATCTGGATTGTGGTGAGGGAACAGAGAAAAAAGCTCACTAAGGACCTGCACTTACGAAGGGGGTAGGCAGCTATATATCAGAAAGTAAACCTTCTGAGAATAAAAACAGCTGGAGCTTGTTAAGGTAATTACACTGGGGAAAGGATAATGTACTGGGAACTCCTCAGAAGAATCTGATTTGTGGTGAGGGGAGAGAGATAAAAGCTCATTTAGGAACGAAATGAACATGCTGCGTAGGTAGCTGTTTATCAGTAAATATCTCCCTGAGATGAAGAAAAGCAGTAGCTTAATAAATTAAGTACTTTTGGTATGCTTACTGTACTGGTACCTCCCCAAAAGAACCTGGATTGTGGTGAGGGAACAGAGAAAAAAGCTCATTTAGGACCTGCACTTACGAAGGGGGTAGGCAGCTGTATATCAGGGAGTACCTTCTGAGAATTGAAACAGCTGGAGCTTGTTAAGGTAATTAAACAGGGCAAAGGATAATGTACTGGGAACTCCTCAGAAGAATCTGATTTGTGGTGAGGGGATAGAGATAAAAGCTCATTTAGGAACGACATGAACATGCTGCATAGGTAGCTGTTTATCAGTAAATATCTCCACTGAGATTAAGAAAAGCAGTAGCTTAATAAATTAAGTACTTCCAGGTATGGTTACTGTACTGGTAACTCCCCAAATAATCTGGATTGTGGTGAGGGAACAGAGAAATATCTCATTTAGGACCTGCAGTAACGAAGGGGGTAGGCAGCTGTATATCAGGGAGTAAACCTTCTGAGAATAAAAACAGGTGGACTTTGTTATGGTAATTACACAGGGGAAAGGATAATGTACTGGGAACTCCTCAGAAGAATCTGATTTGTGGTGACGGGAGAGAGATAAAAGCTCATTTAGGAACGACATGAACATGCTGCGTAGGTAGCTGTTTATCAGGAAATATCTCCACTTAGATTAAGAAAAGCAGTAGCTTAATAAATTAAGTACTTCCTGGTACGGTTGCTGTACTGGTAACTCCCCAAAAGCATCTGGATTGTGGTGAGGGAACAGAGAAAAAAGCTCATTTAGGACCTGCACTTACGAACGGGGTAGGCAGCTGTATATCAGGGAGTAAACCTTCTGAGAATAAAAACAGCTGGAGCTTGTTAAGGTAATTACACAGGGGAAAGGATAATGTACTGGGAACTCCTCAGAAGAATCTGATTTGTGGTGAGGGGAGAGAGATAAAAGCTCATTTAGGAACGACATGAACATGCTGCGTAGGTAGCTGTTTATCAGTAAATATCTCCAATGAGATTAAGAAAAGCAGGAGCTTAATAAATTAAGTACTTCCTGGTATGGTTACTGTACTGGTAACACCCCAAAAGAATCTGGATTGTGGTGAGGGAACAGAGAAAAAAGCTCATTTACGAACTGCACTTACGAAGGGTGTAGGCAACTGTATATCAGGGAGTAAACCTTCTGAGAATAAAAACAGCTGGAGCATGTTAAGGTAATTACACAGGGGAAAGGATAATGTACTTGGAACTCCTCAGAAGAATCTTATTTGTGGTGAGGTGAGAGAGTTAAAAGCTCATTTAGGAACGACATGAACATGCTGCGTAGGTAGCTGTTTATCAGTAAATATCTCCACTGAGATTAAGAAAAGCAGTAGCTTAATAAATTAAGTACTTCCTGGTATGGATACTGTACTGGTAACTCCCCAACAGAATCTGGATTGTTTTGAGGGAACAGTGAAAAAAGCTCATTTAAGACCTGCACTTAGGAAGAGGGTAGGCAGCTGTATATCAGGGAGTCAACCTTCTGAGAATAAAAACAGCTGGAGCTTGTTAAGGTAATTACACAGGGGAAAGGATAATGAACTGGGAACTCCTCAGAAGAATCTGATTTGTGGTGAGTGGAGGGAGATAAAACTCATTTAGGAACAAGCTGCGTAGGTAGCTGTTTATCAGTAAATATCTCCCCTGAGAATAAGAAAAGCAGTAGCTTAATAAATTAAGTACTTCCTGGTATGGTTACTGTACTGGTAACTCCCCAAAAGAATCTGGATTGTGTTGAGGGAACAGAGAAAAAAGCTCATTTAGGACCTGCTTTTACGAATGGGGTAGGCAGCTGTATATCAGGGAGTAAACCTTCTGAGAATAAAAACAGCTGGAGCTTGTTAAGGTAATTACACAGGGGAAAGGATAATGTACTGGGAACTCCTCAGAAGAATCTGATTTGTGGTGAGGGGAGAGAGATAAAAGCTCATTTAGGAAGGACATGAACATGCTGCGTACGTAGCTGTTTATCAGTAAATATCTCCACTGAGATTAAGAAAAGCAGTAGCTTAATAAATTAAGTACTCCATGGTATAGTTACTGTACTGGTAACTCCCCAAAAGAATCTGGATTGTGGTGAGGGAACAGAGAAAAAAGCTCATTTAGGACCTGCACTTACGAAGGGGGTAGGCAGCTGTATATCAGGGAGTAAACCTTCTGAGAATAAAAACAGCTGGAGCTTTTTAAGGTAATTACACAGGGGAAAGGATAATGTACTGGGAACTCCTCAGAAGAATCTGATTTGTGGTGAGGGGAGAGAGATAAAAGCTCATTTAGGAACGACATGAACATGCTGCGTAGGTAGCTGTTTATCAGTAAATATCTCCACCGAGATTAAGAAAGGAAGTGGCTTAATAAATTAAGTACTTCTGGTATGCTTACTGTACTGGTACCTCCCCAAAAGAACCTGGATTGTGGGGAGGGAACAGAGAAAAAAGCTCATTTACGAACTGCTCTTACGAAGGGGGTATGCAGCTGTATATCAGGGAGTAAACCTTCTGAGAATAAAAACAGCTGGAGCTTGTTAAGGTAATTACACAGGGGAAAGGATAATGTACTTGGAACTCCTCAGAAGAATCTTATTTGTGGTGAGGGGAGAGAGTTAAAAGCTCATTTAGGAACGACATGAACATGCTGCGTAGGTAGCTGTTTATCAGTAAATATCTCTACTGAGATTAAGAAAAGCAGTAGCTTAATAAATTAAGTACTTCCTGGTATGGTTACTGTACTGGTAACTCCCCAACAGAATCTGGATTGTTTTGAGGGAACAGAGAAAAAAGCTCCTTTAGGACCTGCACTTAAAAAGGGGGTATGCAGCTGTGTATCAGGGAGTAAACCTTCTCAGAATAAAAACAGCTGGAGCTTTTTAAGGGGATTACACGGGGGAAAGGATAATGTACTGGGAACTCCTCAGAAGAATCTCATTTTTGGTGAGGGGAGAGAGATAAAAGCTCATTTAGGAACGACATGAACATGCTGCGTAGGTAGCTGTTTATCAGTAAATATCTCCACTGAGATTAAGAAAAGCAGTAGCTTAATAAATTAAGTACTTCCTGGTATGGTTACTGTACTGGTAACTACCCAAAAGAATCTGGATTGTTTTGAGGGAACAGAGAAAAAAGCTCATTTAGGACCTGCACTTACGAAGGGGGTAGGCAGCTGTATATCAGGGAGTAAACCTTCTGTGAATAAAAACAGCTGGAGCTTGTTAAGGTAATTACACAGGGGAAAGGATAATGTACTGGGAACTCCTCAGAAGAATCTCATTTGTGGTGAGGGGAGAGAGATAAAAGCTCATTTAGGAACGACATGACCATGCTGCGTAGGTAGCTGTTTATCAGTAAATATCTCCACTGAGATTAAGAAAAGCAGTAGCTTAATAAATTAAGTAGTTCCTGGTATGGTTACTGTACTGGTAACTACCCAAAAGAATCTGGATTGTTTTGAGGGAACAGAGAAAAAAGCTCATTTAGGACCTGCACTTACGAAGGGGGTAGGCAGCTGTATATCAGGGAGTAAACCTTCTGAGAATAAAAACAGCTGGAGCTTGTTAAGGTAATTACACATGGGAAAGGATAATGTACTGGGAACTCCTCAGAAGAATCTGATTTGTGGTGAGGGGAGAGAGATAAAAGCTCATTTAGGAACGACATGAACATGCTGCGTAGGTAGCTGTTTATCAGTAAATATCTCCTCTGAGATTAAGAAAAGCAGTAGCTTAATAAATTAAGTACTTCCTGGTATGGTTACTGTACTGGTAACTCCCCAAAAGAATCTGGATTGTGGTGAGGGAACAGAGAAAAAAGCTCCTTTAGGACCTGCACTTACGAAGGGGGTAGGCAGCTGTATATCAGGGAGTAAACCTTCTGAGAATAAAAACAGCTGGAGCTTGTTAAGGTAATTACACAGGGGAAGGATAATGTACTGGGAACTCCTCAGAAGAATCTGATTTGTGGTGAGGGGAGAGAGATAAAAGCTCATTTAGGAAGGACATGAACATGCTGCGTACGGAGCTGTTTATCAGTAAATATCTCCACTGAGATTAAGAAAAGCAGTAGCTTAATAAATTAAGTACTTCCTGGTATGGTTACTGTACTGGTAATTACCCAAAATAATCTGGATTGTTTTGAGGGAACAGAGAAAAAAGCTCATTTAGGACCTGCACTTACGAAGGGGGTAGGCAGCTGTATATCAGGGAGTAAACCTTCTGAGAATAAAAACAGCTGGAGCTTGTTAAGGTAATTACACAGGGGAAAGGATAATGTACTGGGAACTCCTCAGAAGAATCTCATTTGTGGTGAGGGGGGAGAGATAAAAGCTCATTTAGGAACGACATGACCATGCTGCGTAGGTAGCTGTTTATCAGTAAATACCTCCAGTGAGATTAAGAAAAGCAGTAGCTTAATAAAGTAAGTAGTTCCTGGTATGGTTACTGTACTGGTAACTCCCCAAAAGAATCTGGTTTGTTGTGAGGGAACAGAGAAAAAAGGGCATTTAGGACCTGCAATTTCGAAGGGGGTAGGCAGCTGTATATCAGGGAGTAAACCTTCTGAGAATAAAAACAGCTGGTGCTTGTTAAGGTAATTACACAGGGGAAAGGATAATGTACTGGGAACTCCTCAGAAGAATCTGATTTGTGGTGAGGGTAGAGAGATAAAAGCTCATATAGGAACGACATGAACATGCTGTGTACGTACCAGTTTATCAGTAAATATCTCCACTGAGATTAAGAAAAGCAGTAGCTTAATAAATTAAGTACTTTCTGGTATGGTTACTGTACTGGTAACTCCCCAAAAGAATCTGGATTGTGGTGAGGGAACAGAGAAAAAAGCTCATTTATTACCTGCAATTACGAAGGGGGTAGGCAGCTGTATATCAGGGAGTAAACCTTCAGAGAATAAAAACAGCTGGAGCTTTTTAAGGTAATTACACAGGGGAAAGGATAATGTACTGGGAACTCCTCAGAAGAATCTGATTTGTGGTGAAGGTAGAGAGATAAAAGCTCATTTAGGAACGACATGAACATGCTGCATACATAGCTGTCTATCAGTAAATATCTACACTGAGATTTAGAAAAGCAGTAGCGTAATAAATTAAGTACTTCCTGGTATGGTTACTGTACTGGTAACTCCCCAAAATAATCTGGATTGTGGTGAGGGAACAGAGAAAAAAGCTCATTTAGGACCTGCACTTACGAAGGGGGTAGGCAGCTGTATATCAGGGAGTAAACCTTCTAAGAATAAAAACAGCTGGAGCTTGTTAAGGTAATTACACAGGGGAAAGGATAATGTACTGGGAACTCCTCAGAAGAATCTGATTTGTGGTGAGGGGAGAGAGATAAAAGCTCATTTAGGAACGACATGAACATGCTGCGTACGTAGCTGTTTATCAGTAAATATATCCACTGAGATTAAGAAAAGCAGTAGCTTAATAAATTAAGTACTTCCTGGTATGGTTACTGTACTGGTAACTCTCCAAAAGAATCTGGATTGTGGTGAGGGAACAGAGAAAAACGCTCATTTAGGACCTGCACTTACGAAGGGGTTAGGCAGTTGTATATCAGGGAGTAAACCTTCTGAGAATAAAAACAGCTAGAGCTTGTTAAGGTAATTAGACAGGGGAAAGGATAATGTACTGGGAACTCCTCAGAAGAATCTGATTTGTGGTTAGGGGAGAGAGATTAAAGCTCATTTAGGAACGACATGAACATGCTGCGTAGGTAGCTGTTTATCAGTAAATATCTGCACTGAGATTAAGAAAAGCAGTAGCTTAATAAATTAAATACTTCCTGGTATGGTTACTGTACTGGTAACTCCCCAAAAGAATCTGGATTGTTGTGAGGAAACAGAGAAAAAAGCTCATTTAGGACCTGCACTTACGAAGGGGTTAGGCAGCAGTATATCAGGGAGTAAACCTTCTGAGAATAAAAACAGCTGGAGCTTGTTGAGATAATTACACAGGGGAAAGGATAATGTACTGGGAACTCCTCAGAAGAATCTGATTTGTGGTGAGGGGAGAGCGATCAAAGCTCATTAAGGAACGGTATGAACATGCTGCGTAGGTAGCTGTTTATCAGTAAATATCTCCACTGAGATTAAGAAAAGCAGTAGCTTAATAAATTAAGTACTTCCTGGTATGGTTACTGTACTGGTAACTCCCCAAAATAATCTGGATTGTGGTGAGGGAACAGAGAAAAAAGCTCATTTAGGACCTGCACTTACGAAGCGGGTAGGCAGCTGTATATCAGGGAGTATCCCTTCTGGGAATAAAAACAGCTGGAGCTTGTTAAGGTAATTACACAGGAGAAAGGATAATGTACTGGGAACTCCTCAGAAGAATCTGATTTGTGGTGAAGGGAGAGAGATAAAACCTCATTTAGGAACGACATGAACATGCTGCGTACGTAGCTGTTTATCCGTAAATATCTCTACTGAGATTAAGAAAAGAAGTAGCTTAATAAATTAAGTTCTTCTGGTATGATTACTGTACTGGTAACTCCCCAAAAGAACCTGGAGTGTGGTGAGGGAACAGAGAAAAAACTCATTTAGGATCTGCACTTACGAAGGGGGTAGGCAGCTGTATATCAGGGAGTAAACCTTCTGAGAATAAAAGCAGCTGGAGCTTGTTAAGGTAATTAAACAGGGGAAAGGATAATGTACTGGGAACTCCTCAGAACAATCTGATTCGTGGTGACGGGAGAGAGATAAAAGCTCATTTAAGAACGACATGAACATGCTGCATAGGTAGTTGTTTATCAGTAAATATCTCCACTGAGATTAAGAAAAGCAGTGGCTTAATAAATTAAGTACTTCCTGGTATGGTTACTGTACTGGTAACTCCCCAAAAGAATCTGGATTGTGGTGAGGGAACAGAGAAAAAAGCTCATTTAGGACCTTCACTTACGAAGGGGGTAGTCAGCTGTATATCAGGGAGTCAACCTTCTGAGAATAAAAACTGCTGGAGCTTGTTAAGGTAATTACACAGGGGAAAGGATAATGTACTGGGAACACCTCCGAAGAATCTGATTTGTGGTGAGGTGAGAGAGATAAAACTCATTTAGGAACGACATGAACATGCTGCGTAGGTAGCTGTTTATCAGTAAATATCTCCACTGAGATTAAGAAAGCAGTAGCTTAATAAATTAAGTACTTCCTCCTATGGTTACTGTACTGGTAACTCCCCAAAAGAATCTGGATTGTGGTGAGGGAACAGAGAAAAAAGCTCATTTAGGACCTGCACTTACGAAGGGGGTAGGCAGCTGTATATCAGGGAGTAAACCTTCTGAGAGTAAAAAGAGCTGGAGCTTGTTAAGGTAATTACACAGGGGAAAGGATAATGTACTGGGAACTCCTCAGAAGAATCTGATTGTGGTGAGAGGAGAGAGATAATAGCTCATTTAGGAACGACATGAACATGGTGCGTAGGTCGCTGTTTATCAGTAAATATCTCCACTGACATTAAGAAAAGCAGTAGCTTAATAAATTAAGTACTTCCTGGTATGGTTACTGTACTGGTAACACCCCAAAAGAATCTGTATTGTGGTGAGGGAACAGAGAAAAAAGCTCATTTAGGACCTGCACTTACGAAGGGGGTAGGCAGCTGTATATCCGGGAGTAAACCTTCTGAGAATAAAAACAGCTGGAGCTTGTTAAGGTAATTACACAGGGGAAAGGATAATGTACTGGGAACTCCTCAGAAGAATCTGATTCGTGGTGAAGGTAGAGAGATAAAAGCTCATTTAGGAACGACATGAACATGCTGCATACATAGCTGTCTATCAGTAAATATCTACACTGAGATTAAGAAAAGCAATAGCTTAATAAATTAAGTACTTCCTGCTATGGATACTGTACTGGTACTCCCGAAAAGAATCTGGATTGTGGTGAGGGAACAGAGAAAAAAGCTCATTTAGGACCTGCACTTACGAAGGAGGTAGGCAGCTGTATATCAGGGAGTAAACCTTCTGAGAATAAAAACAGCTGGAGCTTGTTAAGGTAATTACACAGGGGAAAGGATAATGTACTGGGAACTCCTCAGAAGAATCTGATTTGTGCTGATGGGAGAGAGATAAAAGCTTATTTAGGAACGACATGAACATGCTGCGTAGGTGCTGTTTATCAGTAAATATCTCCACTGAGATTAAGAATAGCAGTAGCTTAATAAATTAAGTACTTCCTGGTATGGTTACTGTACTGGTAACTCCCCAAAAGAATCTGGATTGTGGTGAGGGAACAGAGAAAAAAGCTCATTAAGACCTGCACTTACAAAGGGCGTAGGCAGCTGTATATCAGGGAGTGAACCTTCTGAGAATAAAAACAGCTGGAGCTTGTTAAGGTAATTACACATGGGAAAGCATAATGTACTGGGAACTCCTCAGAAGAATCTGATTTGTGGTGAGGGGAGAGAGATAAAAGCTGATTTAGGAACGACATGAACATGCTGCGTAGGTAGCTGTTTATCAGTAAATATCTCCACTGAGATAAAGAAAAGCAGTAGCTTAATAAATTAAGTACTTCCTGATATGGTTACTGTACTGGTATCTCCCCAAAAGAATCTGGATTGTGGTGAGGGAACAGATAAAAAACCTCATTTAGGACCTGCACATACGAAGGGGGTAGGCAGCTGTATATCAGGGAGTAAACCTTCTGAGAATAAAAACAGCTGGAGCTTGTTAAGGTAATTACACAGAGGAAAGGATAATGTACTGGGAACTCCTCAGAAGAATCTGATTTGTGGTGAGGGGAGAGAGATAAAAGCTCATTTAGGAACGACATGAACATGCTGCGTAGGTAGCTGTTTATCAATAAATATCTCCACTGAGTTTAAGCAAAGCAGTAGCTTAATAAATTAAGTACTTCCTGGTCTGGTTACTGTACTGGTAACTCCCCAAAAGAATCTGGATTGTGGTGAGGGAACAGAGAAAAAATCTCATTTAGGACCTGCACTTACGAAGGGGGTAGGCAGTTGTATATCAGGGAGTAAACCTTCTGAGAATAAAAACAGCTGGAGCTTGTTAAGGTAATTACTCAGGGGAAAGGATAATGTACTGGGAACTCCTCAGAAGAATCTGATTTGTGGTGAGGGGAGAGAGATAAAAGCTCATTTAGGAACGACATGAATATGCTGCATACGTAGCTGTTTATCAGTAAATATCTCCACTGAGATTAAGAAAAGCAGTAGCTTAATAAATTAAGTACTTCCTGGTATGATTACTGTACTGGTAACTCCCCAAAGAATCTGGATTGTGGTGAGGGAACAGAGAAAAAAGCTCATTTAGGACCTGCACTTTCGAAGGGGGTAGGCAGTTGTAGATCAGGGAGTAAACCATCTGAGAATAAAAACAGCTGGAGCTTGTTAAGGTAATTACACAGGGGAAAGGATAATGTACTGGGAACTGCTCAGAAGAATCTGATTTGTGGTGAGGGGAGAGAGATAAAAGCTCATATCGGAACGACATGAACATGTTGCGTAGGGAGCTGTTTATCAGTAAATATCTCCACTGAGATTAAGAAAAGCAGTAGCTTAATAAATTAAGTAGTTCCTGGTATGGTTACTCTACTGGTAACTCCCCAAAAGAATCTGGATTGTGGTGAGGGAACAGAGAAAAAGCTCATTTAGGACCTGCACTTACGAAGGGGGTAGGCAGCTGTATATCAGGGAGTAAACCTTCTGAGAATAAAAAAAGCTGGAGCTTGTTAACGTAATTACACAGGGGAAAGGATAAAGTACTGGGAACTCCTCAGAAGAATCTGATTTGTGGTGAGGGGAGAGAGATAAAAGCTCATTTCAGAACGACATGTACATGCCGCGTAGGTAGCTGTTTATCAGTAAATATCTCCACTGAGATTAAGAAAAGCAGTAGCTTAATAAATTAAGTACTTCCTGGTATGGTTATTGTACTGGTAACACCCCAAAAGAATCTGGATTGTGGTGAGGGAACAGAGAAAAAAGCTCATTTAGGACCTGCACTTACGAAGGGGGTAGGCAGTTGTATATCAGTGAGTAAACCTTCTGAGAATAAAAACAGCTCGAGGTTGTTAAGGTAATTACAGAGGGGAAAGGATAATGTACTGGGAACTCCTAAGAAGAATCTGATTTGTGTTGAGGGGAGAGAGATAAAAGCTCATTTAAGAACGACATGAACATGCTGCATAGGTAGCTGTTTATCAGTAAACTATCTCCACTGAGATTAAGAAAAGCAGTAGCTTAATAAATTAAGTACTTCCTGGTATGGTTACTGTACTGGTAACTCCCCAAAAGAATCTGGATTGTGGTGAGGGAACAGAGAAAAAAGCTCATTTAGGACCTGCACTTACGAAGGGGGTAGGCAGTTGTATATCAGGGAGTAAACCTTCGGAGAATAAAAACAGCTGGAGCTTGTTAAGGTAATTACACAGGGGAAAGGATAATGTACTGGGAACTCCTCAGAAGAATCTGATTTGTGGTGAGGGGAGAGAGATAAATGCTCATTTAGGAACGACATGAACATGCTGCGTAGGTAGCTGTTTATCAGTAAATATCTCCAGTGAGATTAAGAAAAGCAGTAGCTTAATAAATTAAGTACTTCCTGGTATCGTTACTGTACTGGTAACTCCCCAAAAGAATCTATATTGTGGTGAGGGAACAGAGAAAAAAGCTCATTTAGGACCTGCACTTACGAAGGTGGTAGGCAGTTGTATATCAGGGAGTAAACCTTCTGAGAATAAAAACAGCTAGAGCTTGTTAAGGTAATTAGACAGGGGAAAGGATAATGTTCTGGGAACTCCTCAGAAGAATCTGATTTGTGGTGAGGGGAGAGAGATAAAAGTTCATTTAGGAACGACATGAACATGCTGTGTAGGCAGCTGTATATCAGGGAGTATCCCTTCTGGGAATAAAAACAGCTGGAGCTTGTTAAGGTAATTACACAGGGGAAAGGATAATGTAGTGGGAACTCCTCAGAAGAATCTGATTTGTGGTGAGGGGAGAGAGATAAAAGCTCATTTAGGAACGACATGAACATGCTGCGTAGGTAGCTGTTTATCAGTAAATATCTCCACTGAGATTAAGAAAAGCAGTAGCTTCACAAATTAAGTACTTCCTGCTATGGTTACTGTACTGGTAACTCCCCAAAAGCATCTGGATTGTGGTGAGGGAACAGAGAAAAAAGTTCATTTTGGACCTGCACTTACGAAGGGGGTAGGCAGCAGTATATCAGGGAGTAGACCTTCTGAGAATAAAAACTGCTGGAGCTTTTTAAGGTAATTACACAGGGGAAAGGATAATGTACTGGGTACTATTCAGAAGAATCTGAGTTGTGGTGAGGGAGAGAGATAAAACTCATTTAGGAACGGCATGAACATGCTGCGTAGGTAGCTGTTTATCAGTAAATATCTCCACTGAGATTAAGAAAAGCAGTAGCTTAATAAATTAAGTACTTCCTGGTATGGTTACTGTACTGGTAACTCCCCAAAAGAATCTGGATTGTGGTGAGGGAACAGAGAAAAAAGCTCATTTAGGACCTGCACTTTCGAAGGGGGTAGGCAGTTGTAGATCAGGGAGTAAACCTTCTGAGAATAAAAACAGCTGGAGCTTGTTAAGGTAATTACACAGGGGAAAGGATAATGTACTGGGAACTGCTCAGAAGAATCTGATTTGTGGTGAGGGGAGAGAGATAAAAGCTCATATCGGAACGACATGAACATGTTGCGTAGGGAGCTGTTTATCAGTAAATATCTCCACTGAGATTAAGAAAAGCAGTAGCTTAATAAATTAAGTAGTTCCTGGTATGGTTACTCTACTGGTAACTCCCCAAAAGAATCTGGATTGTGGTGAGGGAACAGAGAAAAAAGCTCATTTAGGACCTGCACTTACGAAGGGGTAGGCAGCTGTATATCAGGGAGTAAACCTTCTGAGAATAAAAAAAGCTGGAGCTTGTTAACGTAATTACACAGGGGAAAGGATAAAGTACTGGGAACTCCTCAGAAGAATCTGATTTGTGGTGAGGGGAGAGAGATAAAAGCTCATTTGGGAACGACATGTACATGCCGCGTAGGTAGCTGTTTATCAGTAAATATCTCCACTGAGATTAAGAAAAGCAGTAGCTTAATAAATTAAGTACTTCCTGGTATGGTTATTGTACTGGTAACACCCCAAAAGAATCTGGATTGTGGTGAGGGAACAGAGAAAAAAGCTCATTTAGGACCTGCACTTACGAAGGGGGTAGGCAGTTGTATATCAGTGAGTAAACCTTCTGAGAATAAAAACAGCTCGAGGTTGTTAAGGTAATTACAGAGGGGAAAGGATAATGTACTGGGAACTCCTAAGAAGAATCTGATTTGTGTTGAGGGGAGAGAGATAAAAGCTCATTTAAGAACGACATGAACATGCTGCATAGGTAGCTGTTTATCAGTAAACTATCTCCACTGAGATTAAGAAAAGCAGTAGCTTAATAAATTAAGTACTTCCTGGTATGGTTACTGTACTGGTAACTCCCCAAAAGAATCTGGATTGTGGTGAGGGAACAGAGAAAAAAGCTCATTTAGGACCTGCACTTACGAAGGGGGTAGGCAGTTGTATATCAGGGAGTAAACCTTCGGAGAATAAAAACAGCTGGAGCTTGTTAAGGTAATTACACAGGGGAAAGGATAATGTACTGGGAACTCCTCAGAAGAATCTGATTTGTGGTGAGGGGAGAGAGATAAATGCTCATTTAGGAACGACATGAACATGCTGCGTAGGTAGCTGTTTATCAGTAAATATCTCCAGTGAGATTAAGAAAAGCAGTAGCTTAATAAATTAAGTACTTCCTGGTATGGTTACTGTACTGGTAACTCCCCAAAAGAATCTATATTGTGGTGAGGGAACAGAGAAAAAAGCTCATTTAGGACCTGCACTTACGAAGGGGGTAGGCAGTTGTATATCAGGGAGTAAACCTTCTGAGAATAAAAACAGCTAGAGCTTGTTAAGGTAATTAGACAGGGGAAAGGATAATGTTCTGGGAACTCCTCAGAAGAATCTGATTTGTGGTGAGGGGAGAGAGATAAAAGTTCATTAGGAACGACATGAACATGCTGTGTAGGCAGCTGTATATCAGGGAGTATCCCTTCTGCGAATAAAAACAGCTGGAGCTTGTTAAGGTAATTACACAGGGGAAAGGATAATGTAGTGGGAACTCCTCAGAAGAATCTGATTGTGGTGAGGGGAGAGAGATAAAAGCTCATTTAGGAACGACATGAACATGCTGCGTAGGTAGCTGTTTATCAGTAAATATCTCCACTGAGATTAAGAAAAGCAGTAGCTTCACAAATTAAGTACTTCCTGGTATGGTTACTGTACTGGTAACTCCCCAAAAGCATCTGGATTGTGGTGAGGGAACAGAGAAAAAAGTTCATTTTGGACCTGCACTTACGAAGGGGGTAGGCAGCAGTATATCAGGGAGTAGACCTTCTGAGAATAAAAACTGCTGGAGCTTTTTAAGGTAATTACACAGGGGAAAGGATAATGTACTGGGTACTATTCAGAAGAATCTGAGTTGTGGTGAGGGAGAGAGATAAAACTCATTTAGGAACGACATGAACATGCTGCGTAGGTAGCTGTTTATCAGTAAATATCTCCACTGAGATTAAGAAAAGCCCTAGCTTAATAAATTAAGTACTTCCTGGTATGGTTACTGTACTGGAAACTCCCCAAAAGAATCTGGATTGTGGTGAGGGAACAGAGAAAAAAGCTCATTTAAGACCTGCACTTTCGAAGGTGGTAGGCAGCTGTATATCAGGGAGTAAACCTTCTGAGAATAAAAACAGCTGGAGCTTGTTAAGGTAATTACACAGGGGAAAGGATATTGTACTGGGAAATCCTCAGAAGAATCTGATTTGTGGTGAGGGGAGAGAGATAAAAGCTCATTTAGGAACGACATGAACATGCTGCGTAGGCAGCTGTATATCAGGGAGTATCCCTTCTGGGAATAAAAACAGCTGGAGCTTGTTAAGGTAATTACACAGGGGAAAGGATATTGTACTGGGAAATCCTCAGAAGAATCTCATTTGTGGTGAGGGGAGAGAGATAATAGCTCATTTAGGAACGACATGAACATGCTGCGTAGGTCGCTGTTTATCAGTAAATATCTCCACTGACATTAAGAAAAGCAGTAGCTTAATAAATTAAGTACTTCCTGGTATGGTTACTGTACTGGTAACACCCCAAAAGAATCTGTATTGTGGTGAGGGAACAGAGAAAATAGCTCATTTAGGACCTGCACTTACGAAGGGGGTAGGCAGCTGTATATCCGGGAGTAAACCTTCTGAGAATAAAAACAGCTGGAGCTTGTTAAGGTAATTACACAGGGGAAAGGATAATGTACTGGGAACTCCTCAGAAGAATCTGATTTGTGGTGAAGGTAGAGAGATAAAAGCTCATTTAGGAACGACATGAACATGCTGCATACATAGCTGTCTATCAGTAAATATCTACACTGAGATTAAGAAAAGCAATAGCTTAATAAATTAAGTACTTCCTGCTATGGATACTGTACTGGTACTCCCGAAAAGAATCTGGATTGTGGTGAGGGAACAGAGAAAAAAGCTCATTTAGGACCTGCACTTACGAAGGAGGTAGGCAGCTGTATATCAGGGAGTAAACCTTCTGAGAATAAAAACAGCTGGAGCTTGTTAAGGTAATTACACAGGGGAAAGGATAATGTACTGGGAACTCCTCAGAAGAATCTGATTTGTGCTGATGGGAGAGAGATAAAAGCTTATTTAGGAACGACATGAACATGCTGCGTAGGTGCTGTTTATCAGTAAATATCTCCACTGAGATTAAGAATAGCAGTAGCTTAATAAATTAAGTACTTCCTGGTATGGTTACTGTACTGGTAAATCCCCAAAAGAATCTGGATTGTGGTGAGGGAACAGAGAAAAAAGCTCATTAAGACCTGCACTTACAAAGGGCGTAGGCAGCTGTATATCAGGGAGTGAACCTTCTGAGAATAAAAACAGCTGGAGCTTGTTAAGGTAATTACACATGGGAAAGCATAATGTACTGGGAACTCCTCAGAAGAATCTGATTTGTGGTGAGGGGAGAGAGATAAAAGCTGATTTAGGAACGACATGAACATGCTGCGTAGGTAGCTGTTTATCAGTAAATATCTCCACTGAGGTAAAGAAAAGCAGTAGCTTAATAAATTAAGTACTTCCTGATATGGTTACTGTACTGGTATCTCCCAAAAGAATCTGGATTGTGGTGAGGGAACAGATAAAAAACCTCATTTAGGACCTGCACATACGAAGGGGGTAGGCAGCTGTATATCAGGGAGTAAACCTTCTGAGAATAAAAACAGCTGGAGCTTGTTAAGGTAATTACACAGAGGAAAGGATAATGTACTGGGAACTCCTCAGAAGAATCTGATTTGTGGTGAGGGGAGAGAGATAAAAGCTCATTTAGGAACGACATGAACATGCTGCGTAGGTAGCTGTTTATCAATAAATATCTCCACTGAGTTTAAGCAAAGCAGTAGCTTAATAAATTAAGTACTTCCTGGTATGGTTACTGTACTGGTAACTCCCCAAAAGAATCTGGATTGTGGTGAGGGAACAGAGAAAAAATCTCATTTAGGACCTGCACTTACGAAGGGGGTAGGCAGTTGTATATCAGGGAGTAAACCTTCTGAGAATAAAAACAGCTGGAGCTTGTTAAGGTAATTACTCAGGGGAAAGGATAATGTACTGGGAACTCCTCAGAAGAATCTGATTTGTGGTGAGGGGAGAGAGATAAAAGCTCATTTAGGAACGACATGAATATGCTGCATACGTAGCTGTTTATCAGTAAATATCTCCACTGAGATTAAGAAAAGCAGTAGCTTAATAAATTAAGTACTTCCTGGTATGATTACTGTACTGGTAACTCCCCAAAGAATCTGGATTGTGGTGAGGGAACAGAGAAAAAAGCTCATTTAGGACCTGCACTTTCGAAGGGGGTAGGCAGTTGTAGATCAGGGAGTAAACCTTCTGAGAATAAAAACAGCTGGAGCTTGTTAAGGTAATTACACAGGGGAAAGGATAATGTACTGGGAACTGCTCAGAAGAATCTGATTTGTGGTGAGGGGAGAGAGATAAAAGCTCATTTCAGAACGACATGTACATGCCGCGTAGGTAGCTGTTTATCAGTAAATATCTACACTGAGATTAAGAAAAGCAGTAGCTTAATAAATTAAGTACTTCCTGGTATGGTTATTGTACTGGTAACACCCCAAAAGAATCTGGATTGTGGTGAGGGAACAGAGAAAAAAGCTCATTTAGGACCTGCACTTACGAAGGGGGTAGGCAGTTGTATAT
>NW_025956776.1:0-28390 GCF_023159225.1 Perognathus longimembris pacificus | reverse complement strand
GGTGAGGGGAGAGAGATAAAAGCTCATTTAGGAAAGACATGAACATGCTGCGTAGGAAGCTGTTTATCAGTAAATATCTCCACTGAGATTAAGAAAAGCAGTAGCTTAATAAATTAAGTACTTCCTGGTATGGTTACTGTACTGGTAACTCATCAAAAGAATCTGGATTGTGGTGAGGGAACAGAGAAAATGCTCATTTAGGACCTGCACTTACGAAGGGGGTAGGCAGCAGTATATCAGGGAGTAAACCTTCTGAGAATAAAAACAGCTGGAGCTTGTTAAGGTAATTACACAGGGGAAAGGATAATGTACTGGGAACTCCTCAGAAGAATCTGATTAGTGGTGAGGGGAGAGAGATAAAAGCTCATTTAGGAACGACATGAACATGCTGCGTAGGTAGTTGTTTATCAGTACATATCTCCACTGAGATTAAGAAAAGCAGTAGCTTAATAAATTAAGTACTGCCTGGTATGGTTACTGTACTGGTAACTCCCCAAAAGAACCTGGATTGTGGTGAGGGAACAGAGAAAAAAGCTCATTTAGGACCTGCACTTACGAAGTGGGTAGGCAGCTGTATATCAGGGAGTAAACCTTCTGAGAATAAAAACAGCTGGAGCTTGTTAAGGTAATTACATAGGGGAAAGGATAATGTACTGGGAACCTCTCAGAAGAATCTCATTTGTGGTGAGGGGAGAGAGATAAAAGCTCATTTAGGAACGACATGAACATGCTGCGTAAGTAGCTGTTATCAGTAAATATCTCCACTGAGATTAAGAAAAGCAGTAGCTTAATAAATTAAGTACTTCCTGGTATGGTAACTGAACTGGTAACTCCCCAAAAGAATCTGGATTGTGGTGAGGGAACAGAGAAAAAAGCTCATTTAGGACCTGCACTTACGAAGGGGGTAGGCAGCTGTATATCAGGGAGTCAACCTTCTGAGAATAAAAACAGCTGGAGCTTGTTAAGGTAATTACACAGGGGAAAGGATAATGTACTGGGAACTCCTCAGAAGAATCTGATTTGTGGTGAGGGGAGAGAGATAAAAGCTCATTTAGGACCTGCACTTACGAAGGGGGTAGGCAGCTGTATATCAGGGAGTATACCTTCTGAGAATAAAAACAGCTGGAGCTTGTTAAGTTAATTGCACATTGGAAAGGAAAATGTACTGGGAACTCCTCAGAAGAATCTCATTTGTGGTGAGGGGAGAGAGATAAAAGCTCATTTAGGAACGACATGAAAATGCGGCGTAGGTAGCTGTTTATCAGTAAATATCTCCCCTGAGATTAAGAAAAGCAGTAGCTTAATAAATTAAGTACTTCCTGGTATGGTTACTGTACTCGTAACTCCCCAAAAGAATCTGGATTGTGGTGAGGGAACAGAGAAAAATGCTCATTTAAGACCTGCACTTACGAAGGGGGTAGGCAGCTGTATATCAGGGAGTAAACCTTCTGAGAATATAAACAGCTGGAGCTTGTTAAGGTAATTACACCGGGGAAAAGATAATGTACTGGGAACTCCTCAGAAGAATCTGATTTGTAGTGAGGGGAGAGAGATAAAAGCTCATTTATGACCTGCACTTACGAAGGGGTTAGGCAGCTGTATATCAGGGAGTATACCTTCTGAGAATAAAAACAGCTGGAGCTTGTTAAGCTAATTACACAGGGAAAAGGATAATGTACTGGGAACTACTCAGAAGAATCTCATTTGTCGTGAGGGAAGAGAGATAAAAGCTCATTTAGGAACGACATGAACATGCTGCGTAGGTAGCTGTTTATCAGTTAATATCTCCACTGAGATTAAGAAAAGCAGTAGCTTAATAAATTAAGTACTTCCTGGTATGGTTACTGTACTGGTAACTCCCCAAAAGAATCTGGATTGTGGGGAGGGAACAGAGAAAAAAGCTCATTTAGGACCTGCACTTACGAAGGCGGTAGGCAGCTGTATATCAGGGAGTAAACCTTCTGAGAATAAAAACAGCTGGAGCTTGTTAAGGTAATTACACAGGGGAAAGGATAATGTACTGGGAACTCCACAGAAGAATCTGATTTGTGGTGAGGGGAGAGAGATAAAAGCTCATTTAGGAACGACATGAACATGCTGCTTTGGTAGCTGTTTATCAGTAAATATCTCCACTGAGATTAAGAAAAGCAGTAGCTTAATAAATTAAGTACTTCCTGGTATGGTTACTGTACTGGTAACTCCCCAAAAGAATCTGGATTGTGGTGAGGGAACAGAGAAAGACGCTCATTTAGGGCCTGCACTTATGTAGGGGGTAGGCAGCTGTATATCAGGGAGTAAACCTTCTGAGAATAAAAACAGCTGGAGCTTGTTAAGGTAATTACACAGGGGAAAGGATAATGTACTGGGAACTCCTCAGAAGAATCTGATTTGTGGTGAGGGGAGAGAGATAAAAGCTCATTTAGGAACGACATGAACATGCTGCGTAGGTAGCTGTTTATCAGTAAATATCTCCACTGAGATTAAGAAAAGCAGTAGCTTAATAAATTAAGTACTTCCTGGTATGGTTACTGTACTGGTAACTCCCCCAAAGAATCTGGATTGTGGTGAGGGAACAGAGAAAGAAGCTCATTTAGGACATGCACTTATGAAGGGGGTAGGCAGCTGTATATCAGGGAGTAAACCTTCTGAGAATAAAAACAGCTGGAGCTTGTTAAGGTAATTCCACAGGGGAAAGGATAATGTACTGGGAACTCCTCAGAAGAATCTGATTTGTGATGAGGGGAGAGAGATAAAAGCTCATTTAGGAACGACATGAACATGCTGCGTAGGTAGCTGTTTATCAAAATATCTCCCCTGAGATTAAGAAAAGCAGTAGCTTAATAAATTAAGTACTTCCTGGTATGGTTACTGTACTGGTAACTCCCCAAAAGAATCTGGATTGTGGTGAGGGAACAAAGAAAAAAGCTCATTTAGGACCTGCACTTACGAAGGGGGTAGGCAGCTGTATATCAGGGAGTAAAACTTCTGAGAATAAAAACAGCTGGAGCTTGTTAAAGTAATTACACAGGGGAACGGATAATGTACTGGGAACTCCTCAGAAGAATCTGATTTGTGGTGAGGGGAGAGAGATAAAAGTTCATTTAGGAACGACATGAACATGCTGCGTATGTAGCTGTTTATCAGTAAATATCTCCAACGAGATTAAGAAAAGCAGTAGCTTAATAAATTAAGTACTTCCTGGTATGGTTACTGTAATGGTAACTCCCCAAAAGAATCTGGATTGTGGTGAGGGAACAGAGAAAAAAGCTCATTTATGACCTGCACTTACGAAGTGGGTAGGCAGCTGTATATCAGGGAGTAAACCTTCTGAGAATAAAAACAGCTGGAGCTTCTTAAAGTAATTACACAGGGGAAAGGATAATGTACTGGGATCTCCTCAGAAGAATCTGATTTGTGGTGAGGGGAGAGAGATAAAAGCTCATTTAGGAACGACATGAACATGCTGCGTAGGTAGCTGTTTATCAGTAAATATCTCCACTGAGATTAAGAAAAGCAGTAGCTTAATAAATTAAGTACTTCCTGGTATGGTTACTGTACTGGTAACTCCCCAAAAGAATCTGGATTGTGGTGAGGGAACAGAGAAAAAATCTCATTTATGACCTGCACTTACGAAGGGGGTAGGCAGCAGTATATCAGGGAGTAAAACTTCTGAGAATAAAAACAGCTGGAGCTTGTTAAGGTAATTACACAGGGGAAAGAATAATATACTGGGAACTCCTCAGAAGAATCTGATTTTTGGTGAGTGGAGAGAGATAAAAGCTCATTTAGGAACGACATGTACATGCCGCGTAGGTAGCTGTTTATCAGTAAATATCTCCACTGAGATTAAGAAAAGCAGTAGCTTAATAAATTAAGTACTTCCTGGTATGGTTACTGTACTAGTAACTCCCCAAAAGATTCTGGATTTTGGTGAGGGAACAGAGAAAAAAGCTCATTTAGGACCTGCACTGACGAAGGGGGTAGGCAGTTGTATATCAGGGAGTAAACCATCTGAGAATAAAAACAGCTGGAGCTTGTTAAGGTAATTACACAGGGGAAAGGATAATGTACTGGGAACTCCTCAGAAGAATCTCATTTGTGGTGAGGGGAGAGAGATAAAAGCTTATATAGGAACGTCATGAACATGCTGTGTAGGTAGCTGTTTATCAGTAAATATCTCCACTGAGATTAAGAAAAGCAGTAGCTTAATAAATTAAGTACTTCCTGGTATACTTACTGTACTGGTAACTCCCCAAAAGAATCTGGATTGTCGTGAGGGAACAGAAAAAAGCTCATTTAGGACCTGCACTGACGAAGGGGGTAGGCAGCTGTATATCACGGAGTAAACCTTCTGAGAATAAAAACAGCTGGAGCTTGTTAAGGTAATTACACAGGGGAAAGGATAATGTACTGGGAACGCCTCAGAAGAATCTGATTTGTGGTGAGGGGAGAGAGATAAAAGCTCATTTACGAACGACATGAACATGCTGCGTAGGTAGCTGTTTATCAGTAAATATCTCCACTGAGATTAAGAAAAGCAGTAGCTTAATAAATTAAGTACTTCCTGATATGGTTACTGTACTGGTAACTCCCCAAAAGAATCTGGATTGTGGTGAGGGAACAGAAAAAAAAGCTCATTTAGGACTTGCACTTACGAAGGGGGTAGGCAGCTATATATCAGGGAGTAAACCTTCTGAGAATAAAAACAGCTGGAGCTTGTTAACGTAATTACACAGGGGAAAGGATAATGTACTGGGAACTCCTCAGAAGATTCTGATTTGTGGTGAGGGGAGAGAGATAAAAGCTCATTTAGGAACGAAATGAACATGCTGCGTAGGTAGCTGTTTATCAGTAAATATCTCCACTGAGATAAAGAAAAGCAGGAGCTTAATAAATTAAGTACTTCCTGGTATGTTTACTGTACTGGTAACTCCCCAAAAGAATCTGGATTGTGGAGAGGGAACAGAGAAAAAAAGCTCATATAGGACCTGCACTTACGAAGGGCTTAGGCAACTGTATATCAGGGAGTAAACCTTCTGAGAATAAAAACAGCTGGAGCTTGTTAAGGTAATTACACAGGGGAAAGGATAAAGTACTGGGAACTCCTCAGAAGTATCAGATTTGTGGTGAGGGGAGAGAGATAAAAGCTCATTTAGGAACGACATGAACATGCTGCGTAGGTAGATGTTTATCAGTAAATATCTCCACTGAGATTAAGAAAAGCAGTAGCTTAATAAATTAAGTACTTCCTGGTATGGTTACTGTACTGGTAACTCCCTAAAAGAATCTGGAATGTGGTGAGGGAACAGAGAAAAAAGCTCATTTAGGACATGCACTTACGAAGGGGGTAGGCAGCTGTATATCAGGGAGTGAACCTTCTGAGAATAAAAACAGCTGGAGCTTGTTATGGTAATTACACAGGGGAAAGGATAATGTACTGGGAACTCCTCAGAAGAATCTGATTTGTGGTGAGTGGAGAGAGATAAAAGCTCATTTAGGAACGACATGAACATGCTGCGTAGGTAGCTGTTTATCAGTAAATATCTCCACTGAGATTAAGAAAACCAGTAGCTTAATAAATTAAGTACTTCCTGGTATGGTGACTATACTGGTAACTCCCCAAAAGAATCTGGATTGTGGTGAGGGAACAGAGAAAATAGCTCATTTAGGACCTGCACTTACGAAGGGGGTAGGCAGCTGTATATCAGGGAGTAAACCTTCTGAGAATAAAAACAGCTGGAGCTTGTTAAGGTAATTATACAGGGGAAATGATAATGTACTGGGAACTCCTCCGAAGAATCTGATTTGTGGTGAGGGGAGAGAGATAAAAGCTCATTTAGGAACGACATGAACGTGCTGCGTAGGTAGCTGTTTATCAGTAAATATCTCCACTGAGATTAAGAAAAGCAGTAGTTTAAAATTAAGTACTTCCTGGGGCTGGGGATATAGCCTAGTGGCAAGAGTGCCTGCCTCGGATACACGAGGCCCTAGGTTCGATTCCCCAGCACCACATATACAGAAAACGGCCAGAAGCGGTGCTGTGGATCAAGAGGCACAGTGCTATCCTTGAGCGGGAAGAAGCGAGGGACAGTGCTCAGGCCCTGAGTCCAAGGACAAGGACTGGCCAAAAAAAAAAAATAATAATTAAGTACTTCCTGGTATGGTTACTGTACTGGTAACTCCCCAAAAGAATCTGGATTGTGGTGAGGGAACAGAGAAAAAATCTCATATAGGACCTGCACTTACGAAGGGGGTAGGCAGCTGTATATCAGGGAGTAAACCTTCTGAGAATAAAAACAGCTGGAGCTTGTTAAGGTAATTACACAGGGGAAAGGATAATGTACTGGGAACTCCTCAGAAGAATCTGATTTGTGGTGAGGGGAGAGAGATAAAAGCTCATTTAGGAACGACATGAACATGCTGCGTAGGTAGCTGTTTATCAGTAAATATCTCCACTGAGATTAAGAAAAGCAGTAGCTTAATAAATTAAGTACTTCCTGGTATGGTTACTGTACTGGTAACTCCCCAAAAGAATCTGGATTGTGGTGAGGGAACAGAGAAAAAAGCTCATTAAAGACCTGCACTTACGAAGGGGGTAGGCCGCAGTATATCTGGGAGTAAACCTTCTGAGAATAAAAACAGCTGGAGCTTGTTAAGGTAATTACACAGGGGAAAGGATAATGTACTGGGAACTCCTCAGAAGAATCTGATTTGTGGTGAGGGGAGAGAGATAAAAGCTCATTTAGGACCTGCACTTACGAAGGGGGTAGGCAGCTGTATATCAGGGAGTATACCTTCTGAGAATAAAAACAGCTGGAGCTTGTTAAGGTAATTACACAGGGGAAAGGATAATGTACTGGGAACTCCTCAGAAGAATCTGATTAGTGGTGAGGGGAGAGAGATAAAAGCTCATTTAGGAACGACATGAACATGCTGCGTAGGTAGCTGTTTATCAGTAAATATCTCCACTGAGATTAAGAAAAGCAGTAGCTTAATAAATTAAGTACTTCCTGGTATGGTTACTGAACTGGTAACTCCCCAAAAGAATCTGGATTGTGGTGAGGGAACAGAGAAAAAAGCTCATTTAGGACCTGCACTTACGAAGGGGGTAGGCAGCTGTATATCAGGGAGTCAACCTTCTGAGAATAAAAACAGCTGGAGCTTGTTAAGGTAATTACACAGGGGAAAGGATAATGTACTGGGAACTCCGCAGAAGAATCTGATTTGTGGTGAGGGGAGAGAGATAAAAGCTCATTTAGGACCTGCACTTACGAAGGGGGTAGGCAGCTGTATATCTGGGAGTATACCTTCTGAGAATAAAAACAGCTGGAGCTTGTTAAGGTAATTACACAGTGGAAAGGATAATGTACTGGGAACTCCTCAGAAGAATCTCATTTGTGGTGAGGGGAGAGAGATAAAAGCTCATTTAGGAACGACATGGAAATGCGGCGTAGGTAGCTGTTTATCAGTAAATATCTCCCCTGAGATTAAGAAAAGCAGTAGCTTAATAAATTAAGTACTTCCTGGTATGGTTACTGTACTGGTAACTCCCCAAAAGAATCTGGATTGTGGTGAGGGAACAGAGAAAAAAGCTCATATAGGACCTGCACTTACGAAGGGGGTAGGCAGCTGTATATCAGGGAGTAAACCTTCTGAGAATAAAAACAGCTGGAGCTTGTTAAGGTAATTACACAGGGGAAAGGATAATGTACTGTGAACTCCTCAGAAGAATCTGATTTGTGGTGAGGGGAGAGAGATAAAAGCTCATTTAGGAACGACATGAACATGCTGCGTAGGTAGCTGTTTATCAGTAAATATCTCCACTGAGATTAAGAAAAGCAGTAGCTTAATAATTTAAGTACTTCCTGGTATGGTTACTGTACTGGTAACTCCCCAAAAGAATCTGGATTGTGGTGAGGGAACAGAGAAAAAAGCTCATTTAGGACCTGCACTTACGAAGGGGGTAGGCAGCTGTATATCATGGAGTAAACCTTCTGAGAATAAAAACAGCTGGAGCTTGTTAAGGTAATTACACAGGGGAAAGGATAATGTACTGGGAACTCCTCAGAAGAATCTGATTTGTGGTGAGGGGAGAGAGATAAAAGCTCATTTAGGAACGACATGAACATGCTGCGTAGGTAGCTGTTTATCAGTAAATATCTCCACTGAGATTAAGAAAAGCAGTAGCTTAAAAAATAAAGTAATTCCTGGTATAGTTACTGTACTGGTAACTTCCCAAAAGAATCTGGATTGAGGTGAGGGAACAGAGAAAAAAGCTCATTTAGGACCTGCACTTACGAAGGGGGTAGGCAGCTGTATATCAGGGAGAAAACATTCTGAGAATAAAAACAGCTGGAGCTTGTTAAGGTAATTACACAGGGGAAAGGATAATGTACTGGGAACTCCTCAGAAGAATCTGATTTGTGGTGAGGGGAGAGAGATAAAAGCTCATTTAGGAACGACATGAACATGCTGCGTAGGTAGCTGTTTATCAGTAAATATCTCCACTGAGTTTAAGAAAACCAGTAGCTTAATAAATCAAGTACTTCCTGGTATGGTTACTGTACTGGTAACTCCCCAAAAGAATCTGGATTGTGGTGAAGGCACAGAGAAAAAAGCTCATTTAGGACTTGCACATACGAAGGGGGTAGGCAGCTGTATATCAGGTAGTAAACCTTCTGAGAATAAAAACAGCTGGAGCTTGTTAAGGTAATTACACAGGGGAAACGATAATGTACTGGGAACTCCTCAGAAGAATCTGATTTGTGGTGAGGGGAGAGAGATAAAAGCTCATTTAGGAACGACATGAACATGCTGCGTAGGTAGCTGTTTATCAGTAAATATCTCCACTGAGATTAAGAAAAGCAGTAGCTTAATAAATTAAGTACTTCCTGGTATGGTAACTGAACTGGTAACTCCCCAAAAGAATCTGGATTGTGGTGAGGGAACAGAGAAAAAAGCTCATTTAGGACCTGCACTTACGAAGGGGGTAGGCAGCTGTATATCAGGGAGTCTACCTTCTGAGAATAAAAACAGCTGGAGCTTGTTAAGGTAATTACACAGGGGAAAGGATAATGTACTGGGAACTCCTCAGAAGAATCTGATTTGTGGTGAGGGGAGAGAGATAAAAGCTCATTTAGGACCTGCACTTACGAAGTGGGTAGGCAGCTGTATATCAGGGAGTATACCTTCTGAGAATAAAAACAGCTGGAGCTTGTTAAGTTAATTGCACATTGGAAAGGAAAATGTACTGGGAACTCCTCAGAAGAATCTCATTTGTGGTGAGGGGAGAGAGATAAAAGCTCATTTAGGAACGACATGAAAATGCGGCGTAGGTAGCTGTTTATCAGTAAATATCTCCCCTGAGATTAAGAAAAGCAGTAGCTTAATAAATTAAGTACTTCCTGGTATGGTTACTGTACTCGTAACTCCCCAAAAGAATCTGGATTGTGGTGAGGGAACAGAGAAAAATGCTCATTTAAGACCTGCACTTACGAAGGGGGTAGGCAGCTGTATATCAGGGAGTAAACCTTCTGAGAATATAAACAGCTGGAGCTTGTTAAGGTAATTACACCGGGGAAAAGATAATGTACTGGGAACTCCTCAGAAGAATCTGATTTGTGGTGAGGGGAGAGAGATAAAAGCTCATTTATGACCTGCACTTACGAAGGGGTTAGGCAGCTGTATATCAGGGAGTATACCTTCTGAGAATAAAAACAGCTGGAGCTTGTTAAGCTAATTACACAGGGAAAAGGATAATGTACTGGGAACTACTCAGAAGAATCTCATTTGTCGTGAGGGAAGAGAGATAAAAGCTCATTTAGGAACGACATGAACATGCTGCGTAGGTAGCTGTTTATCAGTAAATATCTCCACTGAGATTAAGAAAAGCAGTAGCTTAATAAATTAAGTACTTCCTGGTATGGTTACTGTACTGGTAACTCCCCAAAAGAATCTGGATTGTGGTGAGGGAACAGAGAAAAAAGCTCATTTAGGACCTGCACTTACGAAGGCGGTAGGCAGCTGTATATCAGGGAGTAAACCTTCTGAGAATAAAAACAGCTGGAGCTTGTTAAGGTAATTACACAGGGGAAAGGATAATGTACTGGGAACTCCACAGAAGAATCTGATTTGTGGTGAGGGGAGAGAGATAAAAGCTCATTTAGGAACGACATGAACATGCTGCTTTGGTAGCTGTTTATCAGTAAATATCTCCACTGAGATTAAGAAAAGCAGTAGCTTAATAAATTAAGTACTTCCTGGTATGGTTACTGTACTGGTAACTCCCCAAATGAATCTGGATTGTGGTGAGGGAACAGAGAAAGACGCTCATTTAGGACCTGCACTTATGTAGGGGGTAGGCAGCTGTATATCAGGGAGTAAACCTTCTGAGAATAAAAAGAGCTGGAGCTTGTTAAGGTAATTACACAGGGGAAAGGATAATGTACTGGGAACTCCTCAGAAGAATCTGATTTGTGGTGAGGGGAGAGAGATAAAAGCTCATTTAGGAACGACATGAACATGCTGCGTAGGTAGCTGTTTATCAGTAAATATCTCCACTGAGATTAAGAAAAGCAGTAGCTTAATAAATTAAGTACTTCCTGGTATGGTTACTGTACTGGTAACTCCCCCAAAGAATCTGGATTGTGGTGAGGGAACAGAGAAAGAAGCTCATTTAGGACATGCACTTATGAAGGGGGTAGGCAGCTGTATATCAGGGAGTAAACCTTCTGAGAATAAAAACAGCTGGAGCTTGTTAAGGTAATTACACAGGGGAAAGGATAATGTACTGGGAACTCCTCAGAAGAATCTGATTTGTGATGAGGGGAGAGAGATAAAAGCTCATTTAGGAACGACATGAACATGCTGCGTAGGTAGCTGTTTATCAGTAAATATCTCCACTGAGATTAAGAAAAGCAGTAGCTTAATAAATTAAGTACTTCCTGGTATGGTTACTGTACTGGTAACTCCCCAAAAGATTCTGGATTGTGGTGAGGGAACAAAGAAAAAAGCTCATTTAGGACCTGCACTTACGAAGGGGGTAGGCAGCTGTATATCAGGGAGTAAAACTTCTGAGAATAAAAACAGCTGGAGCTTGTTAAAGTAATTACACAGGGGAAAGGATAATGTACTGGGAACTCCTCAGAAGAATCTGATTTGTGGTGAGGGGAGAGAGATAAAAGTTCATTTAGGAACGACATGAACATGCTGCGTATGTAGCTGTTTATCAGTAAATATCTCCAACGAGATTAAGAAAAGCAGTAGCTTAATAAATTAAGTACTTCCTGGTATGGTTACTGTAATGGTAACTCCCCAAAAGAATCTGGATTGTGGTGAGGGAACAGAGAAAAAAGCTCATTTAGGACCTGCACTTACGAAGTGGGTAGGCAGCTGTATATCAGGGAGTAAACCTTCTGAGAATAAAAACAGCTGGAGCTTCTTAAAGTAATTACACAGGGGAAAGGATAATGTACTGGGATCTCCTCAGAAGAATCTGATTTGTGGTGAGGGGAGAGAGATAAAAGCTCATTTAGGAACGACATGAACATGCTGCGTAGGTAGCTGTTTATCAGTAAATATCTCCACTGAGATTAAGAAAAGCAGTAGCTTAATAAATTAAGTACTTCCTGGTATGGTTACTGTACTGGTAACTCCCCAAAAGAATCTGGATTGTGGTGAGGGAACAGAGAAAAAATCTCATTTATGACCTGCACTTACGAAGGGGGTAGGCAGCAGTATATCAGGGAGTAAAACTTCTGAGAATAAAAACAGCTGGAGCTTGTTAAGGTAATTACACAGGGGAAAGAATAATATACTGGGAACTCCTCAGAAGAATCTGATTTTTGGTGAGTGGAGAAAGATAAAAGCTCATTTAGGAACGACATGTACATGCCGCGTAGGTAGCTGTTTATCAGTAAATATCTCCACTGAGATTAAGAAAAGCAGTAGCTTAATAAATTAAGTACTTCCTGGTATGGTTACTGTACTAGTAACTCCCCAAAAGATTCTGGATTTTGGTGAGGGAACAGAGAAAAAAGCTCATTTAGGACCTGCACTGACGAAGGGGGTAGGCAGTTGTATATCAGGGAGTAAACCATCTGAGAATAAAAACAGCTGGAGCTTGTTAAGGTAATTACACAGGGGAAAGGATAATGTACTGGGAACTCCTCAGAAGAATCTCATTTGTGGTGAGGGGAGAGAGATAAAAGCTTATATAGGAACGTCATGAACATGCTGTGTAGGTAGCTGTTTATCAGTAAATATCTCCACTGAGATTAAGAAAAGCAGTAGCTTAATAAATTAAGTACTTCCTGGTATACTTACTGTACTGGTAACTCCCCAAAAGAATCTGGATTGTCGTGAGGGAACAGAAAAAAGCTCATTTAGGACCTGCACTGACGAAGGGGGTAGGCAGCTGTATATCACGGAGTAAACCTTCTGAGAATAAAAACAGCTGGAGCTTGTTAAGGTAATTACACAGGGGAAAGGATAATGTACTGGGAACGCCTCAGAAGAATCTGATTTGTGGTGAGGGGAGAGAGATAAAAGCTCATTTACGAACGACATGAACATGCTGCGTAGGTAGCTGTTTATCAGTAAATATCTCCACTGAGATTAAGAAAAGCAGTAGCTTAATAAATTAAGTACTTCCTGATATGGTTACTGTACTGGTAACTCCCCAAAAGAATCTGGATTGTGGTGAGGGAACAGAAAAAAAAGCTCATTTAGGACTTGCACTTACGAAGGGGGTAGGCAGCTATATATCAGGGAGTAAACCTTCTGAGAATAAAAACAGCTGGAGATTGTTAACGTAATTACACAGGGGAAAGGATAATGTACTGGGAACTCCTCAGAAGATTCTGATTTGTGGTGAGGGGAGAGAGATAAAAGCTCATTTAGGAACGAAATGAACATGCTGCGTAGGTAGCTGTTTATCAGTAAATATCTCCACTGAGATAAAGAAAAGCAGGAGCTTAATAAATTAAGTACTTCCTGGTATGTTTACTGTACTGGTAACTCCCCAAAAGAATCTGGATTGTGGAGAGGGAACAGAGAAAAAAAGCTCATATAGGACCTGCACTTACGAAGGGCGTAGGCAACAGTATATCAGGGAGTAAACCTTCTGAGAATAAAAACAGCTGGAGTTTGTTAAGGTAATTACACAGGGGAAAGGATAAAGTACTGGGAACTCCTCAGAAGTATCAGATTTGTGGTGAGGGGAGAGAGATAAAAGCTCATTTAGGAACGACATGAACATGCTGCGTAGGTAGATGTTTATCAGTAAATATCTCCACTGAGATTAAGAAAAGCAGTAGCTTAATAAATTAAGTACTTCCTGGTATGGTTACTGTACTGGTAACTCCCTAAAAGAATCTGGAATGTGGTGAGGGAACAGAGAAAAAAGCTCATTTAGGACATGCACTTACGAAGGGGGTAGGCAGCTGTATATCAGGGAGTGAACCTTCTGAGAATAAAAACAGCTGGAGCTTGTTATGGTAATTACACAGGGGAAAGGATAATGTACTGGGAACTCCTCAGAAGAATCTGATTTGTGGTGAGTGGAGAGAGATAAAAGCTCATTTAGGAACGACATGAACATGCTGCGTAGGTAGCTGTTTATCAGTAAATATCTCCACTGAGATTAAGAAAACCAGTAGCTTAATAAATTAAGTACTTCCTGGTATGGTGACTGTACTGGTAACTCCCCAAAAGAATCTGGATTGTGGTGAGGGGAGAGAGATAAAAGCTCATTTAGGACCTGCACTTACGAAGGGGGTAGGCAGCTGTATATCAGGGAGTATACCTTCTGAGAATAAAAACAGCTGGAGCTTGTTAAGTTAATTGCACATTGGAAAGGAAAATGTACTGGGAACTCCTCAGAAGAATCTCATTTGTGGTGAGGGGAGAGAGATAAAAGCTCATTTAGGAACGACATGAAAATGCGGCGTAGGTAGCTGTTTATCAGTAAATATCTCCCCTGAGATTAAGAAAAGCAGTAGCTTAATAAATTAAGTACTTCCTGGTATGGTTACTGTACTCGTAACTCCCCAAAAGAATCTGGATTGTGGTGAGGGAACAGAGAAAAATGCTCATTTAAGACCTGCACTTACGAAGGGGGTAGGCAGCTGTATATCAGGGAGTAAACCTTCTGAGAATATAAACAGCTGGAGCTTGTTAAGGTAATTACACCGGGGAAAAGATAATGTACTGGGAACTCCTCAGAAGAATCTGATTTGTGGTGAGGGGAGAGAGATAAAAGCTCATTTATGACCTGCACTTACGAAGGGGTTAGGCAGCTGTATATCAGGGAGTATACCTTCTGAGAATAAAAACAGCTGGAGCTTGTTAAGCTAATTACACAGGGAAAAGGATAATGTACTGGGAACTACTCAGAAGAATCTCATTTGTCGTGAGGGAAGAGAGATAAAAGCTCATTTAGGAACGACATGAACATGCTGCATAGGTAGCTGTTTATCAGTAAATATCTCCACTGAGATTAAGAAAAGCAGTAGCTTAATAAATTAAGTACTTCCTGGTATGGTTACTGTACTGGTAACTCCCCAAAAGAATCTGGATTGTGGTGAGGGAACAGAGAAAAAAGCTCATTTAGGACCTGCACTTACGAAGGCGGTAGGCAGCTGTATATCAGGGAGTAAACCTTCTGAGAATAAAAACAGCTGGAGCTTGTTAAGGTAATTACACAGGGGAAAGGATAATGTACTGGGAACTCCACAGAAGAATCTGATTTGTGGTGAGGGGAGAGAGATAAAAGCTCATTTAGGAACGACATGAACATGCTGCTTTGGTAGCTGTTTATCAGTAAATATCTCCACTGAGATTAAGAAAAGCAGTAGCTTAATAAATTAAGTACTTCCTGGTATGGTTACTGTACTGGTAACTCCCCAAAAGAATCTGGATTGTGGTGAGGGAACAGAGAAAGACGCTCATTTAGGACCTGCACTTATGTAGGGGGTAGGCAGCTGTATATCAGGGAGTAAACCTTCTGAGAATAAAAACAGCTGGAGCTTGTTAAGGTAATTACACAGGGGAAAGGATAATGTACTGGGAACTCCTCAGAAGAATCTGATTTGTGGTGAGGGGAGAGAGATAAAAGCTCATTTAGGAACGACATGAACATGCTGCGTAGGTAGCTGTTTATCAGTAAATATCTCCACTGAGATTAAGAAAAGCAGTAGCTTAATAAATTAAGTACTTCCTGGTATGGTTACGGTACTGGTAAATCCCCAAAAGAATCTGGATTGTGGTGAGGGAACAGAAAAAAAAGCTCATTTAGGACCTGCAGTTTCGAAGGGGGTAGGCAGCTGTATATCAGGGAGTAAACCTTCTGAGAATAAAACCAGCTGGAGTTTGTTAAGGTAATTACACAGGGGAAAGGATAATGTACTGGTAACTCCTCCGAAGAATCTGATTTGTTTTGCGGGGAGAGAGATAAAAGCTCATTTATGAAAGACATGAACATGCTGCGTTGGTAGCTGTTTATCAGTAAATATCTCCACTGAGATTAAGAAAAGCAGTAGCTTAATAAATTAAGTACTTCCTGGTATGGTTACTGTACTGGTAACTCCCCAAAAGAATCTGGATTGTGGTGAGGGAACAGAGAAAAAAGCTAATTTAGGACCTGCACTTACGAAGGGGGTAGGCAGCTGTATATCAGGGAGTAAACCTTCTGAGAATAAAAAGAGCTGGAGCTTGTTAAGGTAATTACACAGGGGAAAGGATAATGTACTGGGAACTCCTCAGAAGAATCTGATTTGTGGTGAGGGGAGAGAGATAAAAGCTCATTTAGGAACGACATGAACATGCTGCGTAGGTAGCTGTTTATCAGTAAATATCTCCACTGAGATTAAGAAAAGCAGTAGCTTAATAAATTAAGTACTTCCTGGTATGGTTACTGTACTGGTAACTCCCCCAAAGAATCTGGATTGTGGTGAGGGAACAGAGAAAGAAGCTCATTTAGGACATGCACTTATGAAGGGGGTAGGCAGCTGTATATCAGGGAGTAAACCTTCTGAGAATAAAAACAGCTGGAGCTTGTTAAGGTAAGTACACAGGGGAAAGGATAATGTACTGGGAACTCCTCAGAAGAATCTGATTTGTGATGAGGGGAGAGAGATAAAAGCTCATTTAGGAACGACATGAACATGCTGCGTAGGTAGCTGTTTATCAGTAAATATCTCCACTGAGATTAAGAAAAGCAGTAGCTTAATAAATTAAGTACTTCCTGGTATGGTTACTGTACTGGTAACTCCCCAAAAGAATCTGGATTGTGGTGAGGGAACAAAGAAAAAAGCTCATTTAGGACCTGCACTTACGAAGGGGGTAGGCAGCTGTATATCAGGGAGTAAAACTTCTGAGAATAAAAACAGCTGGAGCTTGTTAAAGTAATTACACAGGGGAAAGGATAATGTACTGGGAACTCCTCAGAAGAATCTGATTTGTGGTGAGGGGAGAGAGATAAAAGTTCATTTAGGAACGACATGAACATGCTGCGTATGTAGCTGTTTATCAGTAAATATCTCCAACGAGATTAAGAAAAGCAGTAGCTTAATAAATTAAGTACTTCCTGGTATGGTTACTGTAATGGTAACTCCCCAAAAGAATCTGGATTGTGGTGAGGGAACAGAGAAAAAAGCTCATTTAGGACCTGCACTTACGAAGTGGGTAGGCAGCTGTATATCAGGGAGTAAACCTTCTGAGAATAAAAACAGCTGGAGCTTCTTAAAGTAATTACACAGGGGAAAGGATAATGTACTGGGATCTCCTCAGAAGAATCTGATTTGTGGTGAGGGGAGAGAGATAAAAGCTCATTTAGGAACGACATGAACATGCTGCGTAGGTAGCTGTTTATCAGTAAATATCTCCACTGAGATTAAGAAAAGCAGTAGCTTAATAAATTAAGTACTTCCTGGTATGGTTACTGTACTGGTAACTCCCCAAAAGAATCTGGATTGTGGTGAGGGAACAGAGAAAAAATCTCATTTATGACCTGCACTTACGAAGGGGGTAGGCAGCAGTATATCAGGGAGTAAAACTTCTGAGAATAAAAACAGCTGGAGCTTGTTAAGGTAATTACACAGGGGAAAGAATAATATACTGGGAACTCCTCAGAAGAATCTGATTTTTGGTGAGTGGAGAGAGATAAAAGCTCATTTAGGAACGACATGTACATGCCGCGTAGGTAGCTGTTTATCAGTAAATATCTCCACTGAGATTAAGAAAAGCAGTAGCTTAATAAATTAAGTACTTCCTGGTATGGTTACTGTACTAGTAACTCCCCAAAAGATTCTGGATTTTGGTGAGGGAACAGAGAAAAAAGCTCATTTAGGACCTGCACTGACGAAGGGGGTAGGCAGTTGTATATCAGGGAGTAAACCATCTGAGAATAAAAACAGCTGGAGCTTGTTAAGGTAATTACACAGGGGAAAGGATAATGTACTGGGAACTCCTCAGAAGAATCTCATTTGTGGTGAGGGGAGAGAGATAAAAGCTTATATAGGAACGTCATGAACATGCTGTGTAGGTAGCTGTTTATCAGTAAATATCTCCACTGAGATTAAGAAAAGCAGTAGCTTAATAAATTAAGTACTTCCTGGTATACTTACTGTACTGGTAACTCCCCAAAAGAATCTGGATTGTCGTGAGGGAACAGAAAAAAGCTCATTTAGGACCTGCACTGACGAAGGGGGTAGGCAGCTGTATATCACGGAGTAAACCTTCTGAGAATAAAAACAGCTGGAGCTTGTTAAGGTAATTACACAGGGGAAAGGATAATGTACTGGGAACGCCTCAGAAGAATCTGATTTGTGGTGAGGGGAGAGAGATAAAAGCTCATTTACGAACGACATGAACATGCTGCGTAGGTAGCTGTTTATCAGTAAATATCTCCACTGAGATTAAGAAAAGCAGTAGCTTAATAAATTAAGTACTTCCTGATATGGTTACTGTACTGGTAACTCCCCAAAAGAATCTGGATTGTGGTGAGGGAACAGAAAAAAAAGCTCATTTAGGACTTGCACTTACGAAGGGGGTAGGCAGCTATATATCAGGGAGTAAACCTTCTGAGAATAAAAACAGCTGGAGATTGTTAACGTAATTACACAGGGGAAAGGATAATGTACTGGGAACTCCTCAGAAGATTCTGATTTGTGGTGAGGGGAGAGAGATAAAAGCTCATTTAGGAACGAAATGAACATGCTGCGTAGGTAGCTGTTTATCAGTAAATATCTCCACTGAGATAAAGAAAAGCAGGAGCTTAATAAATTAAGTACTTCCTGGTATGTTTACTGTACTGGTAACTCCCCAAAAGAATCTGGATTGTGGAGAGGGAACAGAGAAAAAAAGCTCATATAGGACCTGCACTTACGAAGGGCGTAGGCAACTGTATATCAGGGAGTAAACCTTCTGAGAATAAAAACAGCTGGAGCTTGTTAAGGTAATTACACAGGGGAAAGGATAAAGTACTGGGAACTCCTCAGAAGTATCAGATTTGTGGTGAGGGGAGAGAGATAAAAGCTCATTTAGGAACGACATGAACATGCTGCGTAGGTAGATGTTTATCAGTAAATATCTCCACTGAGATTAAGAAAAGCAGTAGCTTAATAAATTAAGTACTTCCTGGTATGGTTACTGTACTGGTAACTCCCTAAAAGAATCTGGAATGTGGTGAGGGAACAGAGAAAAAAGCTCATTTAGGACATGCACTTACGAAGGGGGTAGGCAGCTGTATATCAGGGAGTGAACCTTCTGAGAATAAAAACAGCTGGAGCTTGTTATGGTAATTACACAGGGGAAAGGATAATGTACTGGGAACTCCTCAGAAGAATCTGATTTGTGGTGAGTGGAGAGAGATAAAAGCTCATTTAGGAACGACATGAACATGCTGCGTAGGTAGCTGTTTATCAGTAAATATCTCCACTGAGATTAAGAAAACCAGTAGCTTAATAAATTAAGTACTTCCTGGTATGGTGACTGTACTGGTAACTCCCCAAAAGAATCTGGATTGTGGTGAGGGAACAGAGAAAATAGCTCATTTAGGACCTGCACTTACGAAGGGGGTAGGCAGCTGTATATCAGGGAGTAAACCTTCTGAGAATAAAAACAGCTGGAGCTTGTTAAGGTAATTATACAGGGGAAATGATAATGTACTGGGAACTCCTCCGAAGAATCTGATTTGTGGTGAGGGGAGAGAGATAAAAGCTCATTTAGGAACGACATGAACGTGCTGCGTAGGTAGCTGTTTATCAGTAAATATCTCCACTGAGATTAAGAAAAGCAGTAGCTTAAAATTAAGTACTTCCTGGGGCTGGGGATATAGCCTAGTGGCAAGAGTGCCTGCCTCGGATACACGAGGCCCTAGGTTCGATTCCCCAGCACCACATATACAGAAAACGGCCAGAAGCGGTGCTGTGGATCAAGAGGCACAGTGCTAGCCTTGAGCGGGAAGAAGCGAGGGACAGTGCTCAGGCCCTGAGTCCAAGGACAAGGACTGGCCAAAAAAAAAAAATAATAATTAAGTACTTCCTGGTATGGTTACTGTACTGGTAACTCCCCAAAAGAATCTGGATTGTGGTGAGGGAACAGAGAAAAAAGCTCATTTAGGACCTGCACTTACGAAGGGGGTAGGCAGCTGTATATCAGGGAGTAAACCTTCTGAGAATAAAAACAGCTGGAGCTTGTTAAGGTAATTACACAGGGGAAAGGATAATGTACTGGGAACTCCTCAGAAGAATCTGATTTTTGGTGAGGGGAGAGAGATAAAAGCTCATTTAGGAACGACATGAACATGCTGCGTAGGTAGCTGTTTATCAGAAAATATCACCACTGAGATTAAGAAAAGCAGTACCTTAATAAATTAAGTACTTCCTGGTATGGTTACTGTACTGGTAACTCCCCAAAAGAATCTGGATTGTGGTGAGGGAACAGAGAAAAAATCTCATTTAAGACCTGCACTGACGAAGGGGGTAGGCAGCTGTATATCAGGGAGTAAACCTTCTGAGAATAAAAACAGCTGGAGCTTGTTAAGGTAATTACACAGGGGAAAGGATAATGTACTGGGAACTCCTCAGAAGAATCTGATTTGTGGTGAGGGGAGAGAGATAAAAGCTCAATTAGGAACGACATGAACATGCTGCGTAGGTACTGTTTATCAGTAAATATCTCCACTGAGATTAAGAAAAGCAGTAGCTTAATAAATTAAGTACTTCCTGGTATGGTTACTGTACTGGTAACTCCCCAAAAGAATCTGGATTGTGGTGAGGGAACAGAAAAAAAAGCTCATTTAGGACCTGCACTTATGAAGGGGGTAGGCAGCAGTATATCAGGGAGTAAACCTTCTGAGAATAAAAACAGCTGGAGCTTGTTAAGGTAATTACAAAGTGGAAAGGATAATGTACTGGGAACTCCTCAGAAGAATCAGATTTGTGGTGAGGGGAGAGAGATAAAAGCTCATTTAGGAACGACATGAACATGCTGCGTAGGTAGCTGTTTATCAGTAAATATCTACACTGAGATTAAGAAAAGCAGTAGCTTAATAAATTAAGTACTTCCTGGTATGGTTACTGTACTGGTAACTCCCCAAAAGAATCTGGATTGTGGTGAGGGAAAAGAGAAAAAAGTTCATTTAGGACCTGCATTTACGAAGAGGTTAGGCAGCTGTATATCAGGGAGTAAACCTTCTGAGAATAAAAACAGCTGGAGCTTGTTAAGGTAATTACACAGGGGAAAGGATAAAGTACTGGGAACTCCTCAGAAGAATCTGATTTGTGGTGAGGGGAGAGAGATAAAAGCTCATTTAGGAACGACATGAACATGCTGCGTAGGTAGCTGTTTATCAGTAAATATCTCCACTGAGATTAAGAAAAGCAGTAGCTTAATAAATTAAGTACTTCCTGGTATGGTTACTGTACTGGTAACTCCCCAAAAGAATCTGGATTGTGGTGAGGGAACAGAGAAAAAAGCTCATTTAGGACCTGCACTTTCGAAGGGGGTAGGCAGCTGTATATCAGGGAGTAAACCTTCTGAGAATAAAAACAGCTGGAGCTTGTTAAGGTAATTACACAGGGGAAATTATAAAGTATTGGGAACTCCTCAGAAGAATCTGATTTGTGGTGACGGGAGAGAGATAAAAGCTCATTTAGGAACGACATGAACATGCTGCGTAGGTAGCTGTTTATCAGTAAATATCTCCACTGAGATTAAGAAAAGCAGTAGCTTAATAAATTAAGTACTTCCTGGTATGGTTACTGTACTGGTAACTCCCCAAAAGAATCTGGATTGTGGTGAGGGAACAGAGATAAAAGCTCATTTAGGACCTGCACTTATGAAGGGGTTAGGCAGCAGTATATCAGGGAGTAAACCTTCTGAGAATAAAAACAGCTGGAGCTTGTTAAGGTAATTACACAAGGGAAAGGATAATGTACTGGGAACTCCTCAGAAGAATCTGATTTGTGGTGAGGGGAGAGAGATAAAAGCTCATTTAGGAACGACATGAACATGCTGCGTAGGTAGCTGTTTATCAGTAAATATCTCCTCTGAGATTAAGAAAAGCAGTAGCTTAATAAATTAAGTACATCCTTGTGTGGTTACTGTACTGGTAACTCCCCAAAAGAATCTGGATTGTGGTGAGGGAACAGAGAAAAAAGCTCATTTAGGACCTGCACTTACGAAGGGGGTAGGCAGCTGTATATCAGGGAGTAAACCTTCTGAGAATAAAAACAGCTGGAGCTTGTTAAGGTAATTACACAGGGGAAAGGATAATGTACTGGGAACTCCTCAGAAGAATCTGATTTGTGGTGAGGGGAGAGAGATAAAAGCTCATTTAGGAACGACATGAACATGCTGGGTACGTAGCTGTTTATCAGTAAATATCTCCCCTGAGATTAAGAAAAGCAGTAGCTTAATAAATTAAGTACTTCCTGGTATGGTTACTGTACTGGTAACTCCCCAAAAGAATCTGGATTGTGGTGAGGGAACAGAGAAATAAGCTCATTTAGGACCTGCACTTACGAAGGGGGTAGGCAGCTGTATATCAGGGAGTAAACCTTCTGAGAATAAAAACAGCTGGAGCTTGTTAAGGTAATTACACAGGGGAAAGGATAATGTACTTGGAACTCCTCAGAAGAATCTGATTTGTGGTGAGGGGAGAGAGATAAAAGCTCATTTAGGAACGACATGAACATGCTGGGTACGTAGCTGTTTATCAGTAAATATCTCCCCTGAGATTAAGAAAAGCAGTAGCTTAATAAATTAAGTACTTACTGGTATGGTTACTGTACTGGTAACTCCCCAAAAGAATCTGGATTGTGGTGAGGGAACAGAGAAAAAAGCTCATTTAGGACCTGCACTTACGAAGGGGGTAGGAGCTGTATATCAGGGAGTAAACCTTCTGAGAATAAAACAGCTGGAGCTTGTTAAGGTAATTACACAGGGGAAAGGATAATGTACTGGGAACTCCTCAGAAGAATCTGATTTGTGGTGAGGGGAGAGAGATAAAAGCTCATTTAGGAACGACATGAACATGCTGCGTAGGTAGCTGTTTATCAGTAAATATCTCCACTGAGATTAAGAAAAGCAGTAGCTTAATAAATTAAGTACTTCCTGGTATGGTTACTGTACTGGTAACTCCCCAAAAGAATCTGGATTGTGGTGAGGGAACAGAGAAAAAAGCTCATTTAGGACCTGCACTTACGAAGGGGGTAGGCAGCTGTATATCAGGGAGTAAACCTTCTGAGAATAAAAACAGCTGGAGCTTGTTAAGGTAATTACACAGGGGAAAGGATAATGTACTGGGAACTCCTCCGAAGAATCTGATTTGTGGTGAGGGGAGAGAGATAAAAGCTCATTTAGGAACGACATGAACATGCTGCGTAGGTAGCTGGGTATCAGTAAATATCTCCACTGAGATTAAGAAAAGCAGTTGCTTAATAAATTAAGTACTTCCTGGTATGGTTACTGTACTGGTAACTCCCCAAAAGAATCTGGATTGTGGTGAGGGAACAGAGAAAAAAGCTCATTTAGGACCTGCACTTACGCAGGGGGTAGGCAGCTGTATATCAGGGAGTAAAACTTCTGAGAATAAAAACAGCTGGAGCTTGTTAAGGTAATTACACAGGGGAAAGGATAATGTACTGGGAACTCCTCAGAAGAATCTGATTTGTGGTGAGGGGAGAGAGATAAAAGCTCATTTAGGAACGACATGAACATAATGCGTAGGTAGCTGTTTATCAGTAAATATCTCCACTGAGATTAAGAAAAGCAGTACCTTAATAAATTAATTACTTCCTGGTATGCTTACTGTACTGGTAACTCTCCAAAAGAATCTGGATTGTGGTGAGGGAACAGAGAAAAAAGCTCATTTAAGACCTGCACTTACGAAGGGGGTAGGCAGCTGTATATCAGGGAGTAAACCTTCTGAGAATAAAAACAGCTGGAGCTTGTTAA
Source organism: Perognathus longimembris pacificus (assembly GCF_023159225.1). Lineage (NCBI taxonomy): Eukaryota > Metazoa > Chordata > Mammalia > Rodentia > Heteromyidae > Perognathus > Perognathus longimembris. Next base: position 4,930 of record NW_025956776.1, on the reverse strand, counting down.
GGTAATTACACAGGGGAAAGGATAATGTACTGGGAACTCCTCAGAAGAATCTATTTTGTGTTGAGGGGAGAGAGATAAAAGCTCATTTAGGAACGACATGAACATGCTGCGTAGGTAGCTGTTTATCAGTAAATATCTCAACTGAGATTAAGAAAAGCAGTAGCTTAATAAATTAAGTACTTCCTGGTATGGTTACTGTACTGGTAACTCCCCAAAAGAATCTGGAATGTGGTGAGGGAACAGAGAAAAAAGCTCATTTAGGACCTGCACTTTCGAAGGGGGTAGGCAGCTGTATATCAGGGAGTAAACCTTCTGAGAATAAAAACAGCTGGAGCTTGTTAAGGTAATTACACAGGGGAAATTATAAAGTACTGGGAACTCCTCAGAAGAATCTGATTTGTGGTGACGGGAGAGAGATAAAAGCTCATTTAGGAACGACATGAACATGCTGCGTAGGTAGCTGTTTATCAGTAAATATCTCCAATGAGATTAAGAAAAGCAGTAGCTTAATAAATTAAGTACTTCCTGGTATGGTTACTGTACTGGTGACTCCCCAAAAGAATCTGGATTGTGGTGAGGGAACAGAGAAAAAAGCTCATTTAGGACCTGCACTTACGAAGGGGGTAGGCAGCTGTATATCAGGGAGTAAACCTTCTGAGAATAAAAACAGCTGGAGCTTGTTAAGGTAATTACACAGGGGAAAGGATAATGTACTGGGAACTCCGCAGAAGAATCTGATTTGTGGTGAGGGGAGAGAGATAAAAGCTCATTTAGGAACGACATGAACATGCTGCGTACGTAGCTGTTTATCAGTAAATATCTCCATTGAGATGAAGAAAAGCAGTAGCTTAATAAATTAAGTACTTCCTTGTATGGCTACTGTACTGGTAACTCCCCAAAAGAATCTGGATTGTGGTGAGGGAACAGAGAAAAAAGCTCATTTAGGACCTGCACTTACGAAGGGGGTAGGCAGCTGTATATCAGGGAGTAAACCTTCTGAGAATAAAAACAGCTGGAGCTTGTTAAGGTAATTCCACAGGGGAAAGGATAATGTACTGGAACTCCTCAGAAGAATCTGATTTGTTGTCAGGGGAGAGAGATAAAAGCTCATTTAGGAACGACATGAACATGCTGCGTACATAGCTGTTTATCAGTAAATATCTCCACTGAGATTAAGAAAAGCAGTAGCTTAATAAATTAAGTACTTCCTGTTATGGTTACTGTACTGGTAACTCCCCAAAAGAATCTGGATTGTGGTGAGGGAACAGAGAAAAAGCTCATTTAAGACCTGCACTTACGAAGGAAGTAGGCAGGTGTATATCAGGGAGTAAACCTTCTGAGAATAAAAACAGCTGGAGCTTGTTAAGGTAATTACACAGGGGAAAGGATAATGTACTGGGAACTCCTCAGAAGAATCTTATTTGTGGTGAGGGGAGAGAGATAAAAGCTCATTTGGGAACGACATGAACATGCTGCGTAGGTAGCTGTTTATCAGTAAATATCTCCACTGAGATTAAGAAAAGCAGTAGCTTAATAAATTAAGTACTTCTTGGTATTGGTACTGTACTGGTAACTCCCCAAAAGAATCTGGATTGTGGTGAGGGAACAGAGAAAAAAGCTCATTTAGGACCTGCACTTACGAAGGGGGTAGGCAGCTGTATATCAGGGAGTAAACCTTCTGAGAATAAAAACAGCTGGAGCTTGTTAAGGTAATTACACAGGGGAAAGGATAATGTACTGGGAACTCCTCAGAAGAATGTGATTTGTGGTGAGGGGAGAGAGATAAAAGCTCATTTATTAACGACATGAACATGCTGCGTAGGTAGCTGTTTATCAGTAAATATCTCCACTGAGATTAAGAAAAGCAGTAGCTTAATAAATTAAGTACTTCCTGGTATGGTTACTGTACTGGTAACTCCCCAAAAGAATCTGGATTGTGGTGAGGGAACAGAGAAATAAGCTCATTTAGGACCTGCACTTACGAAAGGGGTTGGCAGCTGTATATCAGGGAGTAAACCTTCTGAGAATAAAAACAGCTGGAGCTTGTTAAGGTAATTACACAGGGGAAAGGATAATGTACTTGGAACTCCTCAGAAGAATCTGATTTGTGGTGAGGGGGAGAGAGATAAAAGCTCATTTAGGAACGACATGAACATGCTGGGTACGTAGCTGTTTATCAGTAAATATCTCCCCTGAGATTAAGAAAAGCAGTAGCTTAATAAATTAAGTACTTACTGGTATGGTTACTGTACTGGTAACTCCCCAAAAGAATCTGGATTGTGGTGATGGAACAGAGAAAAAAGCTCATTTAGGACCTGCACTTACGAAGGGGGTAGGCAGCTGTATATCAGGGAGTAAACCTTCTGAGAATAAAAACAGCTGGAGCTTGTTAAGGTAATTACACAGGGGAAAGGATAATGTACTGGGAACTCCTCAGAAGAATCTGATTTGTGGTGAGGGGAGAGAGATAAAAGCTCATTTAGGAACGACATGAACATGCTGCGTAGGTAGCTGTTTATCAGTAAATATCTCCACTGAGATTAAGAAAAGCAGTAGCTTAATAAATTAAGTACTTCCTGGTATGGTTACTGTACTGGTAACTCCCCAAAAGAATCTGGATTGTGGTGAGGGAACAGAGAAAAAAGCTCATTTAGGAACTGCACTTACGCAGGGGGTAGGCAGCTGTATATCAGGAAATAAACCTTCTGAGAATAAAAACAGCTGGAGCTTGTTAAGGTAATTACACAGGGGAAAGGATAATGTACTGGGAACTCCTCAGAAGAATCTGATTTGTGGTGAGGGGAGAGAGATAAAAGCTCATTTAGGAACGATATGTACATGCTGCGTAGGTAGCTGTTTATCAGTAAATATCTCCACTGAGATTAAGAAAAGCAGTAGCTTAATAAATTAAGTACTTCTTGGTATGGGTACTGTACTGGTAACTCCCCAAAAGAATCTGGATTGTGGTGAGGGAACAGAGAAAAAAGCTCATTTAGGACCTGCACTTACGAAGGGGGTAGGCAGCTGTATATCAGGGAGTAAACCTTCTGACAATAAAAACAGCTGGAGCTTGTTAAGGTAATTCCACAGGGGAAAGGATAATGTACTGGGAACTCCTCAGAAGAATCGGATTTGTTGTCAGGGGAGAGAGATAAAAGCTCATTTAGGAACGACATGAACATGCTGCGTACATAGCTGTTTATCAGTAAATATCTCCACTGAGATTAAGAAAAGCAGTAGCTTAATAAATTAAGTACTTCCTGTTATGGTTACTGTACTGGTAACTCCCCAAAAGAATCTGGATTGTGGTGAGGGAACAGAGAAAAAAGCTCATTTAGGACCTGCACTTACGAAGGGGGTAGGCAGCTGTATATCAGGGAGTAAACCTTCTGAGAATAAAAACAGCTGGAGCTTGTTAAGGTAATTACACAGGGGAAAGGATAATGTACTGGGAACTCCTCAGAAGAATCTGATTTGTGGTGAGGGGAGAGAGATAAAAGCTCATTTAGGAACGACATGAACATGCTGCGTAGGTAGCTGTTTATCAGTAAATATCTCCACTGAGATTAAGAAAAGCAGTAGCTTAATAAATTAAGTACTTCCTGGTATGGTTACTGTACTGGTAACTCCCCAAAAGAATCTGGATTGTGGTGAGGGAACAGAGAAAAAAGCTCATTTAGGACCTGCACTTACGCAGGGGGTAGGCAGCTGTATATCAGGGAATAAACCTTCTGAGAATAAAAACAGCTGGAGCTTGTTAAGGTAATTACACAGGGGAAAGGATAATGTACTGGGAACTCCTCAGAAGAATCTGATTTGTGGTGAGGGGAGAGAGATAAAAGCTCATTTAGGAACGATATGAACATGCTGCGTAGGTAGCTGTTTATCAGTAAATATCTCCACTGAGATTAAGAAAAGCAGTAGCTTAATAAATTAAGTACTTCTTGGTATGGGTACTGTACTGGTAACTCCCCAAAAGAATCTGGATTGTGGTGAGGGAACAGAGAAAAAAGCTCATTTAGGACCTGCACTTACGAAGGGGGTAGGCAGCTGTATATCAGGGAGTAAACCTTCTGACAATAAAAACAGCTGGAGCTTGTTAAGGTAATTCCACAGGGGAAAGGATAATGTACTGGGAACTCCTCAGAAGAATCGGATTTGTTGTCAGGGGAGAGAGATAAAAGCTCATTTAGGAACGACATGAACATGCTGCGTACATAGCTGTTTATCAGTAAATATCTCCACTGAGATTAAGAAAAGCAGTAGCTTAATAAATTAAGTACTTCCTGTTATGGTTACTGTACTGGTAACTCCCCAAAAGAATCTGGATTGTGGTGAGGGAACAGAGAAAAAGCTCATTTAAGACCTGCACTTACGAAGGAAGTAGGCAGGTGTATATCAGGGAGTAAACCTTCCGAGAATAAAAACAGCTGGAGCTTGTTAAGGTAATTACACAGGGGAAAGGATAATGTACTGGGAACTCCTCAGAAGAATCTTATTTGTGGTGAGGGGAGAGGAGATAAAAGCTCATTTGGGAACGACATGAACATGCTGCGTAGGTAGCTGTTTATCAGTAAATATCTCCACTGAGATTAAGAAAAGCAGTAGCTTAATAAATTAAGTACTTCTTGGTATGGGTACTGTACTGGTAACTCCCCAAAAGAATCTGGATTGTGGTGAGGGAACAGAGAAAAAAGCTCATTTAGGACCTGCACTTACGCAGGGGGTAGGCAGCTGTATATCAGGGAATAAACCTTCTGAGAATAAAAACAGCTGGAGCTTGTTAAGGTAATTACACAGGGGAAAGGATAATGTACTGGGAACTCCTCAGAAGAATCTGATTTGTGGTGAGGGGAGAGAGATAAAAGCTCATTTAGGAACGATATGAACATGCTGCGTAGGTAGCTGTTTATCAGTAAATATCTCCACT
>NW_025956775.1:0-32432 GCF_023159225.1 Perognathus longimembris pacificus | reverse complement strand
AGCTGTTTATCAGGGAGTAAAACTTCTGAGAATAAAAACAGCTGGATCTCGTTAAGGTACTTACACAGGGGAAAGGATAATGTACTGGGAACTCCTCAGAAGAATCTGATTTGTGGTGAGGGGAGAGAGATAAAAGCTCATTTAGGAAGGACATGAACATGCTGCGTAGGTAGCTGTTTATCAGTAAATATCTCCACTGAGATTAAGAAAAGCAGTAGCTTAATAAATTAAGTACTTACTGGTATGGTTACTGTACTGGTAACTCCCCAAAAGAATCTGATTGTGGTGAGGGAACACAGAAAAAAGCTCATTTAGGACCTGCACTTACGAAGGGGGTAGGCAGCTGTATATCGGGGAGTAAACCTTCTGAGAATAAAAACAGCTGGAGCTTGTTAAGGTAATTACACAGGGGAAAGGATAATGTACTGGGAACTCCTCAGAAGAATCTGATTTGTGGTGAGGGGAGAGAGATAAAAGCTCATTTAGGAACGTCATGAACATGCTGCGTTGGTAGCTGTTTATCAGTAAATATCTCCACTGAGATTACGAAAAGCAGTAGCTTAATAAAGTACTTCCTGGTATGGTTACTGTACTGGTAACTCCCCAAAAGTATCTGGATTGTGGTCAGGGATCAGAGAAAAAAGCTCATTTAGGAAATGCACTTACGAAGGGGGTAGGCAGCTGTATATCAGGGAGTAAACCTTCTGAAAATAAAAACAGCTGGAGCTTGTTAAGGGAATTACACAGGGGAAAGGATAATGTACTGGGAACTCCTCAGAAGAATCTGATTTGTGGTGATGGGAGAGCGATAAAAGCTCATTTAGGAACGACATGAACATGCTGAGTAGGTAGCTGTGTATCAGTATATATCTCCACTGAGATTAAGAAAAGCAGTAGGTTAATAAATTAATTACTTCCTGGTATGGTTACTGTACTGGTAACTCCCCAGAAGAATCTGGATTGTGGTGAGGGAACAGAGAAAAAAGCTCATTTAGGACCTGCACTACGAAGGGGGTAGGCAGCTGTATATCACGGAGTAAAACTTCTGCGAATAAAAACAGCTGGAGCTTGTTAAGGTAATTACACAGGGGAAAGGATAATGTACTGGGAACTCCCCAGAAGAATCTGATTTGTGATGACGGGAGAGAGATAAAAGCTCATTTAGGAACGACATGAACATGCTGCGTAGGTAGCTGTTTATCAGTAAATATCTCCACTGAGATTAAGAAAATCAGTAGCTTAATAAATTAAGTACTTCCTGGTATGGTTACTGTACTGTAACTCCCCAAAAGAATCTGGATTGTGGTGAGGGAACAGAGAAAAAAGCTCATTTAGGACCTGCACTTACGAAGGGGGTAGGCAGCTGTATATCAGGTAGAAAACCTTCTGAGAATAAAAACAGCTGGAGCTTGTTAAGGTAATTACACAGGGGAAAGGATAATGTACTAGGAACTCCTTAGAAGAATCTGATTGTGGTGAGGGGAGAGAGATAAAAGCTCATTTAGGAACGACATGAACATGCTGGGTAGGTAGCTGTTTATCAGTAAATATCTCCACTCAGATTAAGAAAAGCAGTAGCTTAATAAATTAAGTACTTCCTGGTATGGATAATGTACTGGTAACTCCCCAAAAGAATCTGGATTGTGGTGAGGGAACAGAGAAAAAAGCTCATTTAGGACATGCACTTACGAAGGGGGTAGGCAGCTGTATATCAGGGAGTAAACCTTATGCGAATAAAAACAGCTGGAGCTTGTTAAGGTAATTACACAGGGGAAAGGATAATGTACTGGGAACTCCCAGAAGAATCTGATTTGTGGTGAGGGGAGAGAGATAAAAGCTCATTTAGGAACGACATGAACATGCTGCATAGGTAGCTGTTTATCAGTAAATATCTACTGAGATTAAGAAAAGCAGTAGCTTAATAAATTAAGTACTTCCTGGTATGGTTACAGTCCTGGTAACTCCCAAAAGTATCTGGATTGTGGTGAGGGAACAGAGAAAAAAGCTCATTTAGGACCTGCACTTACGAAGGGGGTAGGCAGCTGTATATCAGGGAGTATCGCTTCTGAGAATAAAAACAGCTGGAGCTGGTTAAGGTAATTACACAGGGGACAGGATAATGTACTGGGAACTCCTCAGAAGAATCTGATTCGTGGTGAGGGGAGAGAGATAAAAGCTCATTTAGGAACGACATGAACATGCTGCATACGTAGCTGTTTATCAGTAAATATCTCCACTGAGATTAAGAAAAGCAGTAGCTTAATAAATTAAGTACTTCCTGGTATGGATACTGTACTGGTAACTCCCCAAAAGAATCTGGATTGTGGTGAGGAACAGAGAATAAAGCTCATTAAGGAACGACATGAACATGCTGCGTAGGTAGCTGTTTATCAGTAAATATCTCCACTGAGATTAAGAAAAGCAGTAGCTTAATAAATTAAGTACTTGTTCGTATGGTTACTGTACTGGTAACTCCCCAAAAGAATCTGGATTGTGGTGAGGGAACAGAGAAAAAAGCTCATTTAGGACCTGCACTTACGAAGGGGGTAGGCAACTGTATATCAGGGAGTAAACCTTCTGAGAATAAAAACAGCTGGAGCTTGTTAAGGTAATTACACAGGGGAAAGGATAATGTACTGGGAACTCCTCAGAAGAATCTGATTTGTGGTGAGGGGAGAGAGATAAAAGCTCATTTAGGAACGACATGAACATGCTGCGTAGGTAGCTGTTTATCAGTAAATATCTCCACTGAGATTAAGAAAAGCAGTAGCTTAATAAATTAAGTACTTCCTGGTATGGTTACTGTACTGGTAACTCCCCAAAAGAATCTGGATTGTGGTGAGGGAACAGAGAAAAAAGCTCATTTAGGACCTGCACTTACGAAGGGGGTAGGCCGCAGTATATCAGGAGTAAACCTTCTGAGAATAAAAACAGCTGGAGCGTGTTAAGGTAATCACACAGGGGAAAGGATAATGTACTGGGAACTCCTCAGAAGAAACTGATTTGTGGTGAGGGGAGAGTGAAAGAAGCTCATTTACGAATGACATGAACATGCTGCGTAGGTAGCTGTTTATCAGTAAATATCTCCACTGACATTAAAAAAAGCAGTAGCTTAATAAATTAAGTACTTCCTGGTATGGTTACTGTACTGGTAACTCCCCAAAAGAATCTGGATTGTGGTGAGGGAACAGAGAAAAAAGCTCATTTAGGACCTGCACTTACGAAGGGGGTAGGCAGCTTTATATCAGGGAGTAAACCTTCTGAGAATAAAAACAGCTGGAGCTTGTTAAGGTAATAACACAGGGGAAAGGATAATGTACTGGAACTCCTCAGAAGAATCTGATTTGTGGTGAGGGCAGAGAGATAATAGCTCATTTAGGAACGACATGAACATGCTGCGTAGGTAGCTGTTTATCAGTAAATATCTCCACTGAGATTAAGAAAAGCAGTAGCTTAATAAATTAAGTACTTCCTGGTATGGTTACTGTATTGGTAACTCCAAAAATAATCTGGATTGTGGTGAGGGAACAGAGAAAAAAGCTCATTTAGGACCTGCACTTACGAAGGGTGTAGGCAGCTGTATATCAGGGAGTAAACTTTCTGAGAATAAAAACAGCTGGAGCTTGTTAAGGTTATTACACAGGGGAAAGGATAATGTACTGGGAACTCCTCAGAAGAATCTGATTTGTGGTGAGGGAGAGAGATAAAAGCTCATTTAGGAACGACATGAACATGCTGCGTAGGTAGCTGTTTATCAGTAAATATCTCCACTCAGAATAAGAAAAGCAGTAGCTTAATGAATTAAGTACTTCCTGGTATGGTTACTGTACTGGTAACTCCCCAAAAGAATCTGGATTGTGGTGAGGGGACAGAGAAAAAAGCTCATTTAGGACCTGCACTTACGAAGGGGGTAGTCAGCTGTATATCAGGGAGTAAACCTTCTGAGAATAAAAACAGCTGGAGCTTGTTAAGGTAATTACACAGGGGAAAGGATAATTTACTGGGAACTCCTCAGAAGAATCTGAATTGTGGTGAGGGGAGAGAGATAAAAGCTCATTTAGGAACGACATGAACATGCTGCGTAGGTAGCTGTTTATGAGTAAATATCTCCACTGAGATTAAGAAAAGCAGTAGCTTAATAAATTAAGTACTTCCTGGTATGGTTACTGTACTGATACCTCCCCAAAATATCTGGATTGTGGTGAGGGAACAGAGAAAAAAGCTCATTTAGGACCTGCACTTACGAAGGGGGTAGGCAGCTGTATATCAGGGAGTAAACCTTCTGAGAATAAAAACAGCTGGAGCTTGTTAAGGTAATTACACAGGGGAAAGGATAATGTACTGGGAACTCCTCAGAAGAATCTGATTTGTGGTGAGGGAGAGAGATAATAGCTCATTTAGGAACGACATGAATATGCTGCGTAGGCAGCTGTTTATAAGTAAATATCTCCACTGAGATTAAGAAAAGCAGTAGCTTAATAAATTAAGTACTTCCTGGTATGGTTACTGTACTGGTAACTCCCCAAAAGAATCTCGATTGTGGTGAGGGAACAGAGAAAAAAGCTCATTTAGGACCTGCACTTACGAAGGGGGTAGGCAGCTGTATATCAGGGAGTAAACTTTCTGAGAATAAAAACAGCTGGAGCTTGTTAAGGTTATTACACAGGGGAAAGGATAATGTACTGGGAACTCCTCAGAAGAATCTGATTTGTGGTGAGGGGAGAGAGATAAAAGCTCATTTAGGAACGACATGAACATGCTGCGTAGGTAGCTGTTTATCAGTAAATATCTCCACTGAGATTAAGAAAAGCAGTAGCTTAATAAATTAAGTACTTCCTGGTATGGTTACTGTACTGGTAACTCCCCAAAAGAATCTGGATTGTGGTGAGGGAACAGAGAAAAAAGCTCATTTAGGACCTGCACTTACGAAGGGGGTAGGCAGCAGTATATCAGGGAGTAAACCTTCTGAGAATAAAAACAGCTGGAGCTTGTTAAGGTAATTACACAGGGGAAAGGATAATGTACTGGGAACTCCTCAGATGAATCTGATTTGTGGTGAGGGGAGAGAGATAATAGCTCATTTAGGAACGACATGAACATGCTGCGTAGGTAGCTGTTTATAAGTAAATATCTCCACTGAGATTAAGAAAAACAGTAGCTTAATAAATTAAGTACTTCCTGGTATGGTTACTGTACTGGTAACTCCCCAAAAGAATCTGGATTGTGGTGAGGGAACAGAGAAAAAAGCTCATTTAGGACCTGCACTTACGAAGGGTGTAGGCAGCTGTATATCAGGGAGTAAACTTTCTGAGAATAAAAACAGCTGGAGCTTGTTAAGGTTATTACACAGGGGAAAGGATAATGTACTGGGAACTCCTCAGAAAAATCTGATTTGTGGTGAGGGGAGAGAGATAAAAGCTCATTTAGGAACGACATGAACATGCTGCGTAGGTAGCTGTTTATCAGTAAATATCTCCACTCAGATTAAGAAAAGCAGTAGCTTAATAAATTAAGTACTTCCTGGTATGGTTACTGTACTGGTAACCTCCCCAAAAGAATCTGGATTGTGGTGAGGGGACAGAGAAAAAAGCTCATTTAGGACCTGCACTTACGAAGGGGGTAGGCAGCTGTATATCAGGGAGTAAACCTTCTGAGAATAAAAACAGCTGGAGCTTGTTAAGGTAATTACACATGGGAAAGGATAATTTACTGGGAACTCCTCAGAAGAATCTGAATTGTGGTGAGGGGAGAGAGATAAAAGCTCATTTAGGAACGACATGAACATGCTGCGTAGGTAGCTGTTTATCAGTAAATATCTCCACTGAGATTAAGAAAAGCAGTAGCTTAATAAATTAAGTACTTCCTGGTATGGTTACTGTACTGATAACTCCCCAAAAGAATCTGGATTGTGGTGAGGGAACAGAGAAAAAAGCTCATTTAGGACCTGCACTTACGAAGGGTGTAGGCAGCTGTATATCAGGGAGTAAACCTTCTAGGAATAAAAACAGCTGGAGCTTGTTAAGGTAATTACACAGGGGAAAGGATAATGTACTGGGAACTCCACAGAAGAATCTGATTTGTGGTGAGGGGAGAGAGATAAAAGCTCATTTAGGAACGACATGAACATGCTGCGTAGGTAGCTGTTTATCAGTAAATATCTCCACTGAGATTAAGAAAAGCAGTATCTTAATAAATTAAGTACTTCCTGGTATGGTTACTGTACTGGTAACTCCCCAAAAGAATCTGGATTGTGGTGAGGGAACAGAGAAAAAAGCTCAGTTAAGACCTGCACTTACGAAGGGGGTAGGCAGCTGTATATCAGGGAGTATCCCTTCTGAGAATATAAACAGGTGGAGCTTGTTAACGTAATTACACAGGGGAAAGGATAATGTACTGGGAACTCCTCAGAAGAATCTGATTTGTGGTGAGGGGAGAGAGATAAAAGCTCATTTAGGAACGACATGAACATGCTGCGTAGGTAGCTGATTATCAGTAAATATCTCCACTGAGATTAAGAAAAGCAGTAGCTTAATAAATTAAGTACTTCCTGGTATGGTTACTGTACTGGTAACTCCCCAAAAGAATCTGGATTGTGGTGAGGGAACAGAGAAAAAAGCTCATTTAGGACCTGCACTTACGAAGGGGGTAGGCAGCTGTATATCGGGGAGTAAACCTTCTGAAAATAAAAACAACTGGAGCTTGTTAAGGTAATTACACAGGGGAAAGGATAATGTACTGGGAACTCCTCAGAAGAATCTGATTTGTGGTGAGGGGAGAGCGATAAAAGCTCATTTAGGAACGACATGAACATGCTGCATAGGTAGCTGTTTATCAGTAAATATCTCCACTGAGATTAAGAAAAGCAGTAGCTTAATAAATTAAGTACTTCCTGGTATGGTTACTGTACTGGTAACTCCCCAAAAGAATCTGGATTGTGGTCAGGGAACAGAGAAAAAAGCTCATTTAGGACCTGCACTTACGAAGGGGGTAGGCAGCTGTATATCAGGAAGTAAAGTTTCTGAGAATAAAAACAGCTGGAGCTTGTTAAGGTAATTACACAGGGGAAAGTATAATGTATCGGGAACTCCTCAGAAGAATCTGATTTGTGGTGAGGGGAGAGAGAAAAAAGCTCATTTAGGAACGACATGAACATGCTGCATACGTAGCTGTTTATTAGTAAATATCTCCACTGAGATTAAGAAAAGCAGTAGCTTAATAAATTAAGTACTTCCTGGTATGGATACTGTACTGGTAACTCCCCAAAAGAATCTGGATTGTGGTGAGGGAACAGAGAAAAAAGCTCATTTAGGAAAGACATGAACATGCTGCGTACGTAGCTGTTTATCAGTAAATATCTCCACTGAGATTAAGAAAAGCAGTAGCTTAATAAATTAAGTACTTCCTGGTATGGTTACTGTACTGGTAACTCCCCAAAGAATCTGGATTTTTGTGAGGGAAAAGAGAAAAAATCTCATTTAGGACCTGCAATTACGAAGGGGGTAGGCAGCTGTATATCAGGGAGTATCGCTTCTGAGAATAAAAACAGCTGGAGCTTGTTAAGGTAATTACACAGGGGAAAGGATAATGTACTGGGAACTCCTCAGAAGAATCTGATTTGTGGTGAGGGGAGAGAGATAAAAGCTCATTTAGGAACGACATGAACATGCTGCATACGTAGCTGTTTATCTGTTAATATCTCCACTGAGATTAAGAAAAGCAGTAGCTTAATAAATTAAGTACTTCCTGGTATGGATACTGTACTGGTAACTCCCAAAAGAATCTGGATTGTGGTGAGGGAACAGAGAAAAAAGCTCATTTAGGAACGACATGAACATGCTGCGTAGGTAGCTGTTTATCAGTAAATATCTCCACTGAGATTAAGAAAAGCAGTAGCTTAATAAATTAAGTACTTCCTGGTATGGTTACTGTACTGGTAATTCCCCAAAAGAATCTGGATTGTGGTGAGGGAACAGAGAAAAAAGCTCATTTAGGACCTGCACTTACGAAGGTGGTAGGCAGCTGTATATCAGGGAGTAAATATTCTGAGACTAAAAACAGCTGGAGCTTGTTAAGGTAATTACACAGGGGAAAGGATATTGTACTGGGAACTCCTCAGAAGAATCTGATTTGTGGTGACGGGAGAGAGATAAAAGCTCATTTAGGAACGACATGAACATGCTGCGTAAGTACCTGTTTATCAGTAAATATCTCCACTGAGATTAAGAAAAGCAGTAGCTTAATAAATTAAGTACTTCCTGCTATGGTTACTGTACTGGTAACTCCCCAAAAGAATCTGGATTGTGGTGAGGGAACAGAGAAAAAAGCTCATTTAGGACCTGCACTTACGAATGGGGCAGGCAGTTGTATATCAGGGAGTAAAACTTCTGAGAATAAAAACAGCTGGACCTTGTTAAGGTAATTACAGAGGGGAAAGGATAATGTACTCGGAACTCCTCAGAAGAATCTGATTTGTGATGAAGGGAGAGAGATAAAAGCTCATTTAGGAACGAATGAACATGCTGCATACGTAGCTGTTTATCCGTAAATATCTCCACTGCGATTAAGAAAAGCAGCAGCTTAATAAATTAAGTACTTCCTGGTATGGATACTATACTGGTAACTCCCCAAAAGAATCTGGATTGTGGTGAGGGAACAGAGAAAAAAGCTCATTTAGGAACGACATGAACATGCTGCGTAGGTAGCTGTTTATCAGTAAATATCTCCACTCAGATTAAGAAAAGCAGGAGCTTAATAAATTAAGTACTTCCTGGTATGGTTACTGTACTGATAACTCCCCAAAAGAATCTGGATTGTGGTGAGGGAACAGAGAAAAAAGCTCATTTAGGACCTGCACTTACGAAGGGTGTAGGCAGCTGTATATCAGGGAGTAAACCTTCTAGGAATAAAAACAGCTGGAGCTTGTTAAGGTAATTACACAGGGGAAAGGATAATGTACTGGGAACTCCACAGAAGAATCTGATTTGTGGTGAGGGGAGAGAGATAAAAGCTCATTTAGGAACGACATGAACATGCTGCGTAGGTAGCTGTTTATCAGTAAATATCTCCACTGAGATTAAGAAAAGCAGTATCTTAATAAATTAAGTACTTCCTGGTATGGTTACTGTACTGGTAACTCCCCAAAAGAATCTGGATTGTGGTGAGGGAACAGAGAAAAAAGCTCAGTTAAGACCTGCACTTACGAAGGGGGTAGGCAGCTGTATATCAGGGAGTATCCCTTCTGAGAATATAAACAGGTGGAGCTTGTTAACGTAATTACACAGGGGAAAGGATAATGTACTGGGAACTCCTCAGAAGAATCTGATTTGTGGTGAGGGGAGAGAGATAAAAGCTCATTTAGGAACGACATGAACATGCTGCGTAGGTAGCTGATTATCAGTAAATATCTCCACTGAGATTAAGAAAAGCAGTAGCTTAATAAATTAAGTACTTCCTGGTATGGTTACTGTACTGGTAACTCCCCAAAAGAATCTGGATTGTGGTGAGGGAACAGAGAAAAAAGCTCATTTAGGACCTGCACTTACGAAGGGGGTAGGCAGCTGTATATCGGGGAGTAAACCTTCTGAAAATAAAAACAACTGGAGCTTGTTAAGGTAATTACACAGGGGAAAGGATAATGTACTGGGAACTCCTCAGAAGAATCTGATTTGTGGTGAGGGGAGAGCGATAAAAGCTCATTTAGGAACGACATGAACATGCTGCATAGGTAGCTGTTTATCAGTAAATATCTCCACTGAGATTAAGAAAAGCAGTAGCTTAATAAATTAAGTACTTCCTGGTATGGTTACTGTACTGGTAACTCCCCAAAAGAATCTGGATTGTGGTCAGGGAACAGAGAAAAAAGCTCATTTAGGACCTGCACTTACGAAGGGGGTAGGCAGCTGTATATCAGGAAGTAAAGTTTCTGAGAATAAAAACAGCTGGAGCTTGTTAAGGTAATTACACAGGGGAAAGTATAATGTATCGGGAACTCCTCAGAAGAATCTGATTTGTGGTGAGGGGAGAGAGAAAAAAGCTCATTTAGGAACGACATGAACATGCTGCATACGTAGCTGTTTATTAGTAAATATCTCCACTGAGATTAAGAAAAGCAGTAGCTTAATAAATTAAGTACTTCCTGGTATGGATACTGTACTGGTAACTCCCCAAAAGAATCTGGATTGTGGTGAGGGAACAGAGAAAAAAGCTCATTTAGGAAAGACATGAACATGCTGCGTACGTAGCTGTTTATCAGTAAATATCTCCACTGAGATTAAGAAAAGCAGTAGCTTAATAAATTAAGTACTTCCTGGTATGGTTACTGTACTGGTAACTCCCCAAAGAATCTGGATTTTTGTGAGGGAAAAGAGAAAAAATCTCATTTAGGACCTGCAATTACGAAGGGGGTAGGCAGCTGTATATCAGGGAGTATCGCTTCTGAGAATAAAAACAGCTGGAGCTTGTTAAGGTAATTACACAGGGGAAAGGATAATGTACTGGGAACTCCTCAGAAGAATCTGATTTGTGGTGAGGGGAGAGAGATAAAAGCTCATTTAGGAACGACATGAACATGCTGCATACGTAGCTGTTTATCTGTTAATATCTCCACTGAGATTAAGAAAAGCAGTAGCTTAATAAATTAAGTACTTCCTGGTATGGATACTGTACTGGTAACTCCCCAAAAGAATCTGGATTGTGGTGAGGGAACAGAGAAAAAAGCTCATTTAGGAACGACATGAACATGCTGCGTAGGTAGCTGTTTATCAGTAAATATCTCCACTGAGATTAAGAAAAGCAGTAGCTTAATAAATTAAGTACTTCCTGGTATGGTTACTGTACTGGTAATTCCCCAAAAGAATCTGGATTGTGGTGAGGGAACAGAGAAAAAAGCTCATTTAGGACCTGCACTTACGAAGGTGGTAGGCAGCTGTATATCAGGGAGTAAATATTCTGAGACTAAAAACAGCTGGAGCTTGTTAAGGTAATTACACAGGGGAAAGGATATTGTACTGGGAACTCCTCAGAAGAATCTGATTTGTGGTGACGGGAGAGAGATAAAAGCTCATTTAGGAACGACATGAACATGCTGCGTAAGTACCTGTTTATCAGTAAATATCTCCACTGAGATTAAGAAAAGCAGTAGCTTAATAAATTAAGTACTTCCTGCTATGGTTACTGTACTGGTAACTCCCCAAAAGAATCTGGATTGTGGTGAGGGAACAGAGAAAAAAGCTCATTTAGGACCTGCACTTACGAATGGGGCAGGCAGTTGTATATCAGGGAGTAAAACTTCTGAGAATAAAAACAGCTGGACCTTGTTAAGGTAATTACAGAGGGGCAAGGATAATGTACTCGGAACTCCTCAGAAGAATCTGATTTGTGATGAAGGGAGAGAGATAAAAGCTCATTTAGGAACGAATGAACATGCTGCATACGTAGCTGTTTATCCGTAAATATCTCCACTGCGATTAAGAAAAGCAGCAGCTTAATAAATTAAGTACTTCCTGGTATGGATACTATACTGGTAACTCCCCAAAAGAATCTGGATTGTGGTGAGGGAACAGAGAAAAAAGCTCATTTAGGAACGACATGAACATGCTGCGTAGGTAGCTGTTTATCAGTAAATATCTCCACTCAGATTAAGAAAAGCAGGAGCTTAATAAATTAAGTACTTCCTGGTATGGTTACTGTACTGATAACTCCCCAAAAGAATCTGGATTGTGGTGAGGGAACAGAGAAAAATGCTCATTTAGGACCTGCACTTACGAAGGGTGTAGGCGGCTGTATATCAGGGAGTAAACCTTCTAGGAATAAAAACAGCTGGAGCTTGTTAAGGTAATTACACAGGGGAAAGGATAATGTACTGGGAACTCCACAGAAGAATCTGATTTGTGGTGAGGGGAGAGAGATAAAAGCTCATTTAGGAACGACATGAACATGCTGCGTAGGTAGCTGTTTATCAGTAAATATCTCCACTGAGATTAAGAAAAGCAGTATCTTAATAAATTAAGTAATTCCTGGTATGGTTACTGTACTGGTAACTCCCCAAAAGAATCTGGATTGTGGTGAGTGAACAGAGAAAAAAGCTCAGTTAAGACCTGCACTTACGAAGTGGGTAGGCAGCTGTATATCAGGGAGTATCCCTTCTGAGAATAAAAACAGGTGGAGCTTGTTAACGTAATTACACAGGGGAAAGGATAATGTACTGGGAACTCCTCAGAAGAATCTGATTTGTGTTGAGGGGAGAGAGATAAAAGCTCATTTAGGAACGATATGAACATGCTGCGTAGGTAGCTGATTATCAGTAAATATCTCCAGTGAGATTAAGAAAAGCAGTAGCTTAATAAATTAAGTACTTCCTGGTATGGTTACTGTACTGGTAACTCCCCAAAAGAATCTGGATTGTGGTGAGGGAACAGAGAAAAAAGCTCATTTAGGACCTGCACTTACGAAGGGGGTAGGCAGCTGTACATCGGGGAGTAAACCTTCTGAAAATAAAAACAACTGGAGCTTGTTAAGGTAATTACACAGGGGAAAGGATAATGTACTGGGAACTCCTCAGAAGAATCTGATTTGTGGTGAGGGGAGAGCGATAAAAGCTCATTTAGGAACGACATGAACATGCTGCGTAGGTAGCTGTTTATTAGTAAATATCTCCACTGAGATTAAGAAAAGCAGTAGCTTAATAAATTAAGTACTTCCTGGTATGGTTACTGTACTGGTAACTCCCCAAAAGAATCTGGATTGTGGTCAGGGAACAGAGAAAAAGCTCATTTAAGACCTGCACTTACGAAGGGGGTAGGCAGCTGTATATCAGGGAGTTAACCTTCTGAGAATAAAAACAGCTGGAGCTTGTTAAGGTAATTACACAGCGGAAAGGATAATGTACTGGGAACTCCTCAGAAGTATCTGATTTGTGGTGATGGGAGAGCGATAAAAGCTCATTAGGAACGACATGAACATGCTGCGGAGGTAGCTGTGTATCAGTAAATATCTCCACTGAGATTAAGAAAAGCAGTAGCTTAATAAATTAATTACTTCCTGGTATGGTTACTGTACTGGTAACTCCCAGAAGAATCTGGATTGTGGTGAGGGAACAGAGAAAAAGCTCATTTAGGACCTGCACTTACGAAGGGGGTAGACAGCTGTATATCAGGAAGTAAATCTTCTGAGAATAAAAACAGCTGGAGCTTGTTAAGGTAATTACACAGGGAAAGTATAATGTACCGGGAACTCCTCAGAAGAATCTGATTTGTGGTGAGGGGAGAGAGATAAAAGCTCATTTAGGAACGACATGAACATGCTGCATACGTAGCTGTTTATTAGTAAATATCTCCACTGAGATTAAGAAAAGCAGTAGCTTAATAAATTAAGTACTTCCTGGTATGGATACTGTACTGGTAACTCCCCAAAAGTATCTGGATTGTGGTGAGGGAACAGAGAAAAAAGCTCATTTAGGAAAGACATGAACATGCTGCGTACGTAGCTGTTTATCAGTAAATATCTCCACTGAGATTAAGAAAAGCAGTAGCTTAATAAATTAAGTACTTCCTGGTATGGTTACTGTACTGGTAACTCCCCAAAGAATCTGGATTTTTGTGAGGGAACAGAGAAAAAAGCTCATTTAGGACCTGCACTTACGAATGGGGCAGGCAGTTGTATATCAGGGAGTAAAACATCTGAGAATAAAAAACAGCTGGACCTTGTTAAGGTAATTACACAGGGGAAAGGAAAATGTACTGGGAACCCCTCAGAAGAATCTGATTTGTGATGAGGGGAGAGAGATAAAAGCTCATTTAGGAACGACATGAACATGCTGCATACGTAGCTGTTTATCCGTAAATATCTCCACTGCGATTAAGAAAAGCAGCAGCTTAATAAATTAAGTACTTCCTGGTATGGATACTGTACTGGTAACTCCCCAAAAGAATCTGGATTGTGGTGAGGGAACAGAGAAAAAAGCTCATTTAGGAACGACATGAACATGCTGCGTAGGTAGCTGTTTATCAGTAAATATCTCCACTGAGATAAGAAAAGCAGTAGCTTAATAAATTAAGTACTTCCTGGTATGGTTACTGTACTGGTAACTCCCCAAAAGAATATGGATTGCGGTGAGGGAAGAGAGAAAAAAGTTCATTTAGGACCTGCACTTACGAAATGGGCAGGCAGCTGTATATCAGGGAGTAAAACTTCTGAGCATAAAACAGCTGGAGCTTGTTAAGGTAATTACACAGGGGAAAGGATAATGTACTGGGAACTTCTCAGAAGAATCTGATTTGTGGTGAGGGGAGAGAGATAAAAGCTCACGTAGGAACGAAATGAACATGCTGCGTAGGTAGCTTTTTATCAGTAAATATCTCCACTGAGATTAAGAAAAGCAATAGCTTAATAAATTAAGTACTTCCTGGTATGGTTACTGTACTGGTATCTCCCCAAAAGAATCTGGATTGTGGTGAGGGAACAGAGAAAAAAGCTCATTTAGGAACGACATGAACATGCTGCGTAGGTAGCTGTTTATCAGTAAATATCTCCACTGAGATTAAGAAAAGCAGTAGCTTAATAAATTAAGTACTTCCTGGTATGGTTACTGTACTGGTAACTCCCCAAAAGAATCTGGATTGCGGTGAGGGAAGAGAGAAAAAAGTTCATTTATTACCTGCACTTACGAAATGGGCAGGCAGCTGTATATCAGGGAGTAAACCTTCTGAGAATAAAAACAGCTGGAGCTTGTTAAGGTAATTACTCAGGGGAAAGGATAATGTACCGGGAACTCCTCAGAAGAATCTGATTTGTGGTGAGGGGAGAGAGCTAAAAGCTCATTTAGGAACGACATGAACATGCTGCATACGTAGCTGTTTATCAGTAAATATCTCCACTGAGATTAAGAAAAGCAGTAGCTTAATAATTTAAGTACTTCCTGGTATGGATACTGTACTGGTAACTCCCCAAAAGTATCTGGATTGTGGTGAGGGAACAGAGAAAAAAGCTCATTTAGGAAAGACATGAACATGCTGCGTACGTAGCTGTTTATCCGTAAATATCTCCACTGCGATTAAGAAAAGCAGCAGCTTAATAAATTAAGTACTTCCTGGTATGGATACTGTACTGGTAACTCCCCAAAAGAATCTGGATTGTGGTGAGGGAACAGAGAAAAAAGCTCATTTAGGAACGACATGAACATGCTGCGTAGGTAGCTGTTTATCAGTAAATATCTCCACTGAGATTAAGAAAAGCAGTAGCTTAATAAATTAAGTACTTCCTGGTATGGTTACTGTACTGGTATCTCCCCAAAAGAATCTGGATTGTGGTGAGGGAACAGAGAAAAAAGCTCATTTAGGAACGACATGAACATGCTGCGTAGGTAGCTGTTCATCAGTAAATATCTCCACGGAGATTAAGAAAAGCAGTAGCTTAATAAATTAAGTACTTCCTGGTATGGTTACTGTACTGGTAACTCCCAAAAGAGTCTGGATTGTGGTGAGCGAACAGAGAAAAAAGCTCATTTAGGACCTGCACTTACGAAGGTGGTAGGCAGCTGTATATCAGGGAGTAAATATTCTGAGACTAAAAAACAGCTGGAGCTTGTTAAGGTAATTACACAGGGGAAAGAATATTGTACTGGGAACTCCTCAGAAGAATCTGATTTGTGGTGACGGGAGAGAGATAAAAGCTCATTTAGGAACGACATGAACATGCTGCGTAGGTAGCTGTTTATCAGTAAATATCTCCACTGTGATTAAGAAAAGCAGTAGCTTAATAAATTAAGTACTTCCTGGTATCGTTACTGTACTGGTAACTCCCCAAAAGAATATGGATTGTGGTGAGGGAAAAGAGAAAAAAGCTCATTTAGGACCTGCACTTACGAATGGGGCAGGCAGTTGTATATCAGGGAGTAAAACATCTGAGAATAAAAACAGCTGGACCTTGTTAAGGTAATTACACAGGGGAAAGGATAATGTACTGGGAACTCCTCAGAAGAATCTGATTTGTGGTGAGGGGAGAGAGATAAAAGCTCATTTAGGAACGACATGAACATGCTGCATACGTAGCTGTTTATCAGTAAATATCTCCACTGCGATTAAGAAAAGCAGCAGCTTAATAAATTAAGTACTTCCTGGTATGGATACTGTACTGGTAACTCCCCAAAAGAATCTGGATTGTGGTGAGGGAACAGAGAAAAAAGCTCATTTAGGAACGACATGAACATGCTGCGTAGGTAGCTGTTTATCAGTAAATATCTCCACTGAGATTAAGAAAAGCAGTAGCTTAATAAATTAAGTACTTCCTGGTATGGTTACTGTACTGGTAACTCCCCAAAAGAATCTGGATTGCGGTGAGGGAAGAGAGAAAAAAGTTCATTTAGGACCTGCACTTACGAAATGGGCAGGCAGCTGTATATCAGGGAGTAAACCTTCTGAGAATAAAAACAGCTGGAGCTTGTTAAGGTAATTACACAGGGGAAAGGATAATGTACCGGGAACTCCTCAGAAGAATCTGATTTGTGGTGAGGGGAGAGAGCTAAAAGCTCATTTAGGAACGACATGAACATGCTGGGTAGGTAGCTGTTTATCAGTAAATATCTCCACTGAGATTAAGAAAAGCAGTAGCTTAATAAATTAAGTACTTCCTGGTATGGTTACTGTACTGTAAACTCCCCAAAATAATCTGGATTGTGGTGAGGGAACAGAGAAAAAAGTTCATTTAGGACCTGCACTTACGAAAGGGGCAAGCAGCTGTATATCAGGAGTAAACCTTCTGAGAATAAAAACAGCTGGAGCTTGTTAAGGTAATTACACAGGGGAAAGGATAGTGTACTGGGAACTCCTCCGAAGAATCTGATTTGTGGTGAGTGGAGAGAGATAAAAGCTCATTTAGGAACGACATGAAAATGCTGCGTAGGTAGCTGTTTATCAGTAAATATCTCCACTGAGATTAAGAAACGCAGTTTCTTAAAAAATTAAGTACTTCCTGGTATGGTTACTGTACTGGTAACTCCCCAAAAGAATCTGGATTGTGGTGAGGGAACAGAGAATAAAGCTCATTTAGGAACGACATGAACATGCTGCATACGTAGCTGTTTATCAGTAAATATCTCCACTGAGATTAAGAAAAGCAGTAGCTTAATAAATTAAGTACTTTCTGGTATCGTTACTGTACTTGTGACTCCCCAAAAGAATCTGGATTGTGGTGAGGGAACAGAGAAAAAAGCTCATTTAGGACCTGCAATTACGAAGGGGGTAGGCAGCTGTATATCAGGGAGTATCGCTTCTGAGAATAAAAACAGCTGGAGGTTGTTAAGGTAATTACACAGGGGAAAGGATAATGTACTGGGAACTCCTCAGAAGAATCTGATTTGTGGTGAGGGGAGAGAGATAAAAGCTCATTTAGGAACGACATGAACATGCTGCATACGTAGCTGTTTATCAGTAAATATCTCCACTGAGATTAAGAAAAGCAGTAGCTTAATAAATTAAGTACTTCCTGGTATGGATACTGTACTGGTAACTCCCCAAAAGAATCTGGATTGTGGTGAGGGAAAGAGAAAAAAGCTCATTTAGGACCTGCACTTACGAATGGGGCAGGCAGTTGTATATCAGGGAGTAAAACATCTGAGAATAAAAACAGCTGGACCTTGTTAAGGTAATTACACAGGGGAAAGGAAAATGTACTGGGAACTCCTCAGAAGAATCTGATTTGTGATGAGGGGAGAGAGATAAAAGCTCATTTAGGAACGACATGAACATGCTGCATACGTAGCTGGTTATCCGTAAATATCTCCACTGCGATTAAGAAAAGCAGCAGCTTAATAAATTAAGTACTTCCTGGTATGGATACTGTACTGGTAACTCCCCAAAAGAATCTGGATTGTGGTGAGGGAACAGAGAAAAAAGCTCATTTAGGAACGACATGAACATGCTGCGTAGGTAGCTGTTTATCAGTAAATATCTCCACTGAGATTAAGAAAAGCAGTAGCTTAATAAATTAAGTACTTCCTGGTATGGTTACTGTACTGGTAACTCCCCAAAAGAATCTGGATTTTGGTGTGGGAACAGAGAAAAAAGCTCATTTAGGACCTGCACTTACGAAGGTGGTAGGCAGCTGTATATCTGGGAGTAAACCTTCTGAGAATAAAAACAGCTGGAGCTTGTTAAGGTAATTACACAGGGGATAGGATAATATACTGGGAACTCCTCAGAAGAATCTGATTTGTGGTGAGGGGAGCGAGGTAAAAGCTCATTTAGGAACGACATGAACATGCTGCGTAGGTAGCAGTTTATCAGTAAATATCTCCACTGAGATTAAGAAAAGCAGTAGCTTAATAAATTAAGTACTTCCTGGTATGGTTACTGTACTGGTAACTCCCGAAAAGAATCTGGATTGTGGTGAGGGAACAGAGAAAAAAGCTCATTTAGGACCTGCACTAACGAAAGGGGTAGGAAGCTGTATATCAGGGAGTAAACCTTCTGAGAATAAGAACAGCAGGAGCTTGTTAAGGTAATTACCCAGGGGAAAGGATAATGTACTGGGAACTCCTCAGAAGAATCTGATTTGTGGTGAGGGGAGAGAGATAAATGCTCATTTAATTACGACATGAACATGCTGCGTAGATAGCTGTTTATCAGTAAATATCTCCACTGAGATTAAGAAAATCAGTAGCTTAATAAATTAAGTACTTCCTGGTATGGTTACTGTACTGGTAACTCCCCAAAAGAATCGGTATTGTGGTGATGGAACAGAGAGAAAAGCTCATTTAGGACCTGCACTTACGAAGGGGGTAGGCAGCTGTATATCAGGGAGTAAACCTTCTGAGAATAAAAACAGCTGGAGCTTGTTAAGGTAATTACACAGGGGAAAGGATAATGTACTGGGAACTCCTCAGAAGAATCTGATTTGTGGTGAGGGGAGAGAGATAAAAGCTCATTTAGGAACGACATGAACATGCTGCGTAGGTAGCTGTTTATCAGTAAATATCTCCACTGAGATTAAGAAAAGCAGTAGCTTAATAAATTAAGTACTTCCTGGTATGGTTACTGTACTGGTAACTCCGCAAAAGAATCTGGATTGTGGTGAGGGAACAGAGAAAAATGCTCATTTAGGACCTGCACTTACGAAGGGGGTAGGCAGCTGTATATCAGGGAGTAAACCTTCTGAGAATAGAAACAGCTTGGGCTTGTTAAGGTAATTACACAGGCAAAGGATAATGTACTTGGAACTCCTCAGAAGAATCTGATTTGTGGTGAGGGGAGAGAGATAAAACCTCCTTTAGGAACGACGTGAACATGCTGCATACGTAGCTGTTTATGAGTAAATATCTCCACTGAGATTAAGAAAACAGTAGCTTAATAAAGTAAGTACTTCCTGGTATGGTTACTGTACTGGTAACTCCCCAAAAGAATCTGGATTGTGGTGAGGGAACAGAGAAAAAAGATCATTTAGGACCTGCACTTACGAAGGGGCTAGGCAGCAGTATATCAGGAAGTAAACCTTCTGAGAATAAAAACTGCTGGAGCTTGTTAAGGTAATTACAGAGGGGAATGGATAATGTACTGGGAACTCCTCACAAGAATCTGAATTGTGGTGAGGGGAGAGAGCTAAAAGCTCATTTAGGAACGACATGAACATGCTGCGTAGGTAGCTGTTTATCAGTAAATATCTCCACTGAGATTAAGAAAAGCAGTAGCTTAATAAACTAAGTACTTCCTTGTATGGTAACTGTACTGGTAACTCCCCAAAAGAATATGGATTGTGGTGAGGGAACAGAGAAAAAAGCTCATTTAGGACCTGCACTTACGAAGGGGGTAGGCAGCTGTATATCAGGGAGTAAACCTTCTGAGAATAAAAACAGCTGGAGCTTGTTAAGGTAATTACACAGGGGAAAGGATAATATACTGGGAACTCCTCAGAAGAATCTGATTTGTGGTGAGGGGAGAGAGATAAATGCTCATTTAGGAACGACATGAACATGCTGCGTAGGTAGCAGTTTATCAGTAAATATCTCCACTGAGATTAAGAAAAGCAGTAGCTTAATAAACTAAGTACTTCCTGGTATGGTAACAGTACTGGTAACTCCCCAAAAGAATCTGGATTGTGGTGAGGGAACTGAGAAAAAAGCTCCTTGAGGACCTGCACTTACGAAGGGGGTAGGCAGCTGTATATTAGGGAGTAAATCTTCTGAGAATAAAAACAGCTGGAGATTGTTCAGGTAATAACACAGGGGAAAGGATAATGTACTGGGAACTCCTCAGAAGAATCTGATTTGTGGTGAGGGGAGTGAGATAAAAGCTCATTTAGGAACGACATGAACATGCTGCGTAGGTAGCTGTTTATCAGTAAATATCTCCACTGAGATTAAGAAAAGCAGTAGCTTAATAAACTAAGTACTTCCTGGTATGGTTACTGTACTGGTAACTCCCCAAAAGAATCTGGATTGTGGTGAGGGAACAGAGAAAAAAGCTCATTTAGGACCAGCACTTACAAAGGGGGTAGGCAGCAGTATATCAGGGAGTAAACCTTCTGAGAATAAAAACAGCTGGAGCTTGTTAAGGTAATTACACAGGGGAATTATAATGTACTGGGAAATCCTCAGAAGAATCTGATTTGTGGTGAGGGGAGAGAGATAAAAGCTCATTTAGGAACGACATGAACATGCTGCATAGGTAGCTGTTTATCAGTAAATATCTCCACTGAGATTAAGAAAAGCAGTAGCTTAATAAATTAAGTACTTCCTGGTATGGTTACTGTACTGGTAACTCCCCAAAAGAATCTGGATTGTGTTGAGGGAACAGAGAAAAAACTCATTTAGGACCTGCACTTACGAAGGGGGTAGGCAGCTGTATATCAGGGAGTAAACCTTCTGAGAATAAAAGCAGCTCTAGCTTGTTAAGGTAATGACACAGGGGAAAGGATAATGTACTGGGAACTCCTCAGAACAATCTGAATTGTGGTGAGGGGAGAGAGATAAATGCTCATTTAGGAACGACATGAACATGCTGCGTAGGTAGCTGTTTATCAGTAAATATCTCCACTGAGATTAAGAAAAGCAGTAGCTTAATAAACTAAGTACTTCCTGGTATGGTAACTGTACTGGTAACTCCCCAAAAGAATCTGGATTGTGGTGAGGGAACAGAGAAAAAAGCTCATTTAAGACCTGCACTTACCAAGGGGGTTGGCAGCTGTATATCAGGGAGTAAACCTTCTCAGAATAAAAACAGCTGGAGATTGTTCAGGTAATAACACAGGGGAAAGGATAATGTACTGGGAACTCCTCAGAAGAATCTGATTTGTGGTGAGGGGAGAGAGATAAAAGCTCATTTAGGAACGACATGAACATGCTGCTTAGGTAGCTGTTTATGAGTAAATATCTCCACTGAGATTAAGAAAAGCAGTAGCTTGATAAATTAAGTCTTCCTGGTATGGTTACTGTACTTTAACTCCCCAAAAGAATCTGGATTGTGGTGAGGGAACAGAGAAAAAAGCTCATTTATGACCTGCACTTACGAAGGGGGTAGGAAAGCTGTATATCAGGGAGTAAACCTTCTGAGAATAAAAACAGCTGGAGCTTGTTAAGGTAATTACAGAGGGGATAGGATAATATACTGGGAACTAATCAGAAGAATCTGATTTGTGGTGAGGGGAGAGAGATAAAAGCTAATTTAGGAACGACATGAACATGCTGTGTATGTAGGTGTTTATCAGTAAATATCTCCACTGAGATTAAGAAAAGCAGTAGCTTAATAAATTTAGTACTTCTTGGTATGGTTACTGTACTGGTAACTCCCCAAAAGAATCTGGATTGTGGTGAGGGAACAGAGAAAAAAGCTCATTTAGGACCTGCACTTAGGAAGGAGGTAGGCAGCTGTATATCAGGGAGTAAACCTTCTGAGAATAAAAACAGCTGGAACTTGTTAAGGTAATTACACGGTGGAAAGGATAATGTACTGGGAACTCCTCACAAGAATCTGATTTGTGGTGAGGGGAGAGAGATAAAAGCTCATTTAGGAATGACATGAACATGCTGCGTAGATAGCTGTTTATCAGTAAATATCTCCACTGAGATTAAGAAAAGCTGTAGTTTAATAAATTACTTACTTCCTGGTATGGTTACTGTACTGGTAACTCCCCAAAAGAATCTGGATTGTGGTGAGGGAACAGAGAAAAAAGCTCATTTAGGAACTGCAATTACGAAGGGGGTAGGCAGCTCTATATCAGGGAGTAAACCTTCTGAGAATAAAAACAGCTGGAGCTTGTTAAGGTAATTACCCAGGGGAAAGGATAATGTACTGGGAACTCCTCAGAAGAATCTGATTTGTGGTGAGGGGAGAGAGATAAAAGCTCCTTTAGGAACGACATGAACATGCTGCGTAGGTAGCTGTTTATCAGTAAATACCTCCACTGAGATTAAGAAAAGCAGTAGCTTAATAAATTAAGTACTTAGTGGTATGGTTACTGTACTGTTAACTCCCCAAAAGAATCTGGACTGTGGTGAGGGAACAGAGGAAATACTCATTTAGGACCTGCACTTACGAAGGGGGTAGGCAGCTGTATATCAGGGAGTAAACCTTCTGAGAATAAAAGCAGCTCTAGCTTGTTAAGGTAATGACACACGGGAAAGGATAATGTACTGGGAACTCCTCAGAAGAATCTGATTTGTGGTGAGAGGAGAGAGATAAAAGCTCATTTAGGAAAACCATGAACATGCTGCGTAGGTAGCTGTTTATCAGTAAATATCTCCACTGAGATTAAGAAAAACAGCAGCTTAATAAATTTAGTACTTCCTGGTATGGTTACTGTACTGGTAACTCCCCAAAAGAATCTGGATTGTGGTGAGGGAACAGAGAAAAATGCTCATTGAGGACCTGCACTTACGAAGGGGGTAGGCAGCTGTATATCAGGGAGTAAACCTTCTGAGAATAAAAACAGCTGGAGCTTGTTAAGGTAATTACACAGGGGAAAGGATAATGTACTGGGTACTCCTCAGAAGAATCTGATTTGTGGTGAGGGGAGAGAGATAAAAGCTCATTTAGGAACGACATGAACATGCTGCGTAGGTAGCTGTTTATCAGTAAATATCTCCACTGAGATTAAGAAAAGCAGTAGCTTAATGAATTAAGTACTTCCTGGTATGGTTACTGTGCTGGTAACTCCCCAAAAGAATCTGGATTGTGGTGAGGGAACAGAGAAAAAAGCTCATTTAGGACCCGCACTTACGAAGGGGGTGGGCAGCTGTATATCAGGGAGTAAACCTTCTGAGAATAAAAACAGCTGGAGCTTGCTAAGGTAATTACACACGGGAAAGGATAATGTACTGGGAACTACTCAGAGAATCTGATTTGTGGTGAGGGGAGAGAGATAAAAGCTCATTTAGGAACGACATGAACATGCTGCGTTGGTAGCTGTTTATCAGTAAATATCTCCACTGAGATTAAGAGAAGCAGTAGCTTAATAAATTAAGTACTTCCTGGTATTGTTACTGAACTGGTAACTACCCAAAAGAATCTGGATTGTGGTGAGGGAACAGAGAAAAAAGCTCATTTAGGACCTGCACTTACGAAGGGGGTAGGCAGCTGTATATCAGGGAGTAAACCTTCTGAGAATAAAAACAGCTGGAGCTTGTTAAGGTAATTACACAGGGGAAAGGATAATGTACTGGGAACTCCTCAGAATAATCTGATTTGTGCTGAGGGGAGAGAGATAAAAGCTCATTCAGGAACGACATGAACATGCTGCATAGGTAGCAGTTTATCAGTAAATATCTCCACTGAGATTAATAAAAGCAGTAGCTTAATAAATTAAGTACTTCCTGGTATGGTTATTGTAATGGTAACTCCCCAAAAGAATCTGGATTGTGGTGAGGGAACAGAGAAAAAAGCTCATTTAGGACCTGCACTTACGAAGGGGGTAGGCAGCTGTATATCAGGGAGTAAACCTTCTGAGAATAAAAACACTGGAGCTTGTTAAGATAATTACACAGGGGAAAGTATAATGTAGTCGGAACTCCTCAGTAGTATCTGATTTGTGGTGAGGGGAGAGAGATAAAAGCTCATTTAGGAACGACATGAACATGCTGCGTACGTAGCTGTTTATCAGTAAATATCTCCACTGAGATTAAGAAAAGCAGTAGCTTAATGAATTAAGTACTTCCTGGTATGGTTACTGTACTGGTAACTCCCTAAAAGAATCTGGATTGTGGTGAGGGAACAGAGAAAAAAGCTCATTTAGGACCTGCACTTACGAAGGGGGTAGTAGCTGTATATCAGGGAGTAAATCTTCTGAGAATAAAAACAGCTGGAGCTTGTTAAGGTAATTACACAGGGGAAAGGAAAATGTACTGGGAACTCATCAGAAGAATCTGATTTTTGGTGAGCGGAGAGAGATAAAAGCTCATTTAGGAACGACATGAACATTCTGCGTAGGGAGCTGTTTATCAGTAAATATCTCCACTGAGATTAAGAAAAGCAGTAGCTTAATAAATTAAGTACTTCCTGGTATGGATACTGTACTGGTAACTCCCCAAAAGAATCTGGATTGTGGTGAGGGAACAGAGAATAAAGCTCATTTAGGACCTGCACTTACGAAGGGGGTAGGCAGCTGTATATCAGGGAGTAAACCTTCTGAGAATAAAAACAGCTGGAGCTTGCTAAGGTAATTACACAGGGGAAAGGATAATGTACTGGGAACTCCTCAGAGAATCTGATTTGTGGTGAGGGGAGAGAGATAATAGCTCATTTAGGAACGACATGAACATGCTTCGTAGGTAGTAGTTTATCAGTAAATATCTCCACTGAGATTAAGAAAAGCAGTAGCTTAATAAATTATGTACTTCCTGGTATGGTTACTGTACTGGTAACTCCCAAAAGAATCTGGAATGTGGTGAGGGAACAGAGAAAAAATCTCATTGAGGACCTGCACTTACGAAAGGGTTAGGCAGCTGTATATCAGGGAGTAAACCTACTGAGAATAAAAACAGCTGGAGCTTGTTAAGGTAATTACACAGGGGAAAGGATAATGTACTGCTAACTCCTCTGAAGAATCTGATTTGTGGAGAGGGGAGAGAGATAAAAGCTCATTTAGGAACGACATGAACATGCTGCATACGTCGCTGTTTATCAGTAAATATCTCCACAGAGATTAAGAAAAGCAGTAGCTTAATAAATTAAGTACTTCCTGGTATGGTTTCTGTACTGGTAACTCCCCAAAAGAATCTGGATTGTGGTGAGGGAACAGAGAAAAAAGCTCATTTAGGACCTGCACTTACGAAGGGGGTAGGCAGCTGTATATCAGGGAGTAAACCTTCTGAGAATAAAAACACCTGGGGCTTGTTAAGGTAATTACACAGGGGAAAGGATAATGTACTGGCAACTCCTCAGAAGAATCTGATTTGTGGTAAGGGGAGAGAGATAAAAGCTCATTTAGGAACGTCGTGAACATGCTGCAAACGTAGCTGTTTATCAGTAAATATCTCCACTGAGATTAAGAAAAGCAGTAGCTTAATAAATTAAGTACTTTCTGCAATGGATACTGAACTGGTAACTCCCCAAAAGAATCTGGATTGTGGTGAGGGAACAGAGAAAACAGCTCATTTAGGACCTGCATTACGAAGGGGGTAGGCAGCTGTATATCAGGGAGTAAACATTCTGAGAATAAAAACAGCTGGAGATTGTTAAGATAATTACACAGGGGAAAGGATAATGTACTGGGAACTACTCAGAAGAATCTGATTTGTGGTGAGGGGAGAGAGATGAAAGCTCATTTAGGAACGACATGAACATGCTGCGTAGGTAGCTGTTTATCAGTAAATATCTCCACTGAGATTAAGAAAAGCAGTAGCTTAATAAATTAAGTACTTCCTGGTATGGTTAATGTACTGGTAACTCCCCAAAAGAATCTGGATTGTGGTGAGGGAACAGAGAAAAAAGCTGATTTAGGACCTGCACTTACGAAGGGTGTAGGCAGCTGTATATCAGGGAGTAAACCTTCTGAGAATAAAAACAGCTGGAGCCTGTTAAGGTAACTACACAGGGGAAAGGATAATGTACTGGGAACTCCTAAGAAGAATCTGATTTGTGGTGAGGGGAGAGAGATAAAAGCTCATTTAAGAACGACATGAACATGCTGCGTAGGTAGCTGTTTATCAGTAAATATCTCCACTGAGATTAAGAAAAGCAGTAGCTTAACAAATTATGTACTTCCTGGTATGGTTACTGTAATGGTAACTCCCCAAAGAATCTGGATTGTGGTGAGGGAACAGAGAAAAAAGCTCATTTAGGACCTGCACTTACGAAGGGGGTAGGCAGCTGTATATCAGGGAGTAAACCTTCTGAGAATAAAAACAGCTGGATCTTGTTAAGGTAATTACACAGGGGAAAGGATAATGTACTGGGAACTCCCCAGAAGAATCTGATTTGTGGAGAGGGGAGAGAGATAAAAGCTCATTTATGAACGACATGAACATGCTGCGTAGGTAGCTGTTTATCAGTAAATATCTCCACTGAGATTAAGAAAAGCAGTAGCTTAATAAATTAAGTACTTCCTGGTATGGTTACTGTACTGGTAACTCCCCAAAGAATCTGGATTGTGGTGAGGGAACAGGGAAAAAAGCTCAGTTAAGACCTGCACTTACGAAGGGGGTAGGCAGCTGTATATCAGGGAGTATCCCTTCTGAGAATAAAAACAGGTGGAGCTTGTTAAGGTAATTACACAGGGGAAAGGATAATGTCTTTGGAACTCCTCAGAAGAATCTGATTTGTGGTGAGGGGAGAGAGATAAAAGCTCATTTAGGAACGACATGAACATGCTGCATACGTAGCTGTTTATTAGTAAATATCTCCACTGAGATTAAGAAAAGCAGTAGCTTAATAAATTAAGTACTTCCTGGTATGGTTACTGTACTGGTAACTCCCAAAGAATCTGGATTGTGGTGAGGGAACAGAGAAAAAAGCTCATTTAGGACCTGCACTTACGAAGGGGGTAGGCAGCTGTATATCAGGGAGTAAACCTTCTGAGAATAAAAACAGCTGGAGCTTGTTAAGGTAATTACACAGGGGAAAGGATAATGTACTGGGTACTCCTCAGAAGAATCTGATTTGTGGTGAGGAGAGAGAGATAAAAGCTCATTTAGGAACGACATGAACATGCTGCGTAGGTAGCTGTTTATCAGTAAATATCTCCACTGAGATTAAGAAAAGCAGTAGCTTAATAAATTAAGTACTTCCTGGTATGGTTTACTGTACTGGTAACTCCCCAAAAGAATCAGGATTGTGGTGAAGGACCAGAGAAAAAAATCTCATTTAGGACCTGAACTTAAAAAGGGGGTAGGCAGCTGTATATCAGGGAGTAAACCTTCTGAGAATAAAAACAGCTGGAGCTTGTTAAGGTAATTACACAGGGGAAAGGATAATGTACTGGGAATTCCTCAGAAGAATCTGATTTGTGGTGAGGGGAGAGAGATAAAAGCTCATTTAGGAACGACATCAACATGCTGTGTAGGTAGCTGTTTATCAGTGAATATCTAAACTGAGATTAAGAAAAGCAGTAGCTTAATGAATTAAGTCCTTCCTTGTATGGTTATTGTACTGGTAACTCCCCAAAAGAATCTGGATTGTGGTGAGGGAACAGAGAAAAAAGCTCATTTAGGACCTGCACTTACGAAGGGGGTAGGCAGCTGTATATCAGGGAGTAAACCTTCTGAGAATAAAAACAGCTGGAGCTTGTTAAGGTAATTACACAGGGGAAAGGATAATGTACTGGGAACTCCTCAGAAGAATCTGATTTGTGGTGAGGGGAGAGAGATAAAAGCTCATTTAGGAACGACATGAACATGCTGTCTAGGTAGCTGTTTATCAGTAATATCTCCACTGAGATCAAGAAAAGCAGTAGCTTAATAAATTAAGTACTTCCTGGTATGGTAACTGTACTGGTACCTCCCCAAAAGAATCTGGATTGTGGTGAGGGAACAGAGATAAAAGCTCATTTAGGACCTGCACTTACGAAGGGGGTTAGCATCTGTATATCAGGAGTAAACCTTCTGAGAATAAAAACAGCTGGAGCTTGTTAAGGTAATTACACAGGGGAAAGGATAATGTACTGGGAATTCCTCAGAAGAATCTGATTTGTGGTGAGGGGGGAGAGATAAAAGCTCATTTAGGAACGA
This sequence comes from Perognathus longimembris pacificus, assembly GCF_023159225.1. Classification (NCBI taxonomy): domain Eukaryota; kingdom Metazoa; phylum Chordata; class Mammalia; order Rodentia; family Heteromyidae; genus Perognathus; species Perognathus longimembris. The sequence continues at coordinate 4,285 of NW_025956775.1, read as the reverse complement.
CATGAACATGCTGCGTTGGTAGCTGTTTATCAGTAAATGTCTCCACTGAGATTAAGAAAAGCAGTAGCTTAATAAATTAAGTACTTCCTGGTATGGTTACTGTACTGGTTACTCCCCAAAAGAATCTGGATTGTGGTGAGGGAACAGAGAAAAAAGCTCATTTAGGACCTGCACTTACGAAGGGGGTAGGCAGCTGTATATCAGGGAGGAAACCTTCTGAGAATAGAACAGCTGGAGCTTGTTAAGGTAATTACACAGGGGAAAGGATAATGTACTGGAAACTCCTCAGAAGAATCTGAATTGTGGTGAGGGGAGAGAGATAAAAGCTAATTTAGGAACGACATGAACATGCTGCTTAGGTAGCTGTTTATCAGTAAATATCTCCACTGAGATTAAGAAAAGCAGTAGCTTAATAAATTAAGTACTTCCTGGTATGGTTACTGTGCTGGTAACTCCCCAAAAGAATCTGGATTGTGGTGAGGGAACAGAGAAAAAAGCTCATTTAGGACCCGCACTTACGAAGGGGGTGGGCAGCTGTATATCAGGGAGTAAACCTTCTGAGAATAAAAACAGCTGGAGGTTGCTAAGGTAATTACACACGGGAAAGGATAATGTACTGGGAACTACTCAGAGAATCTGATTGTGGTGAGGGGAGAGAGATAAAAGCTCATTTAGGAACGACATGAACATGCTGCGTTGGTAGCTGTTTATCAGTAAATATCTCCACTGAGATTAAGAGAAGCAGTAGCTTAATAAATTAAGTACTTCCTGGTATTGTTACTGAACTGGTAACTACCCAAAAGAATCTGGATTGTGGTGAGGGAACAGAGAAAAAAGCTCATTTAGGACCTGCACTTACGAAGGGGGTAGGCAGCTGTATATCAGGGAGTAAACCTTCTGAGAATAAAAACAGCTGGAGCTTGTTAAGGTAATTACACAGGGGAAAGGATAATGTACTGGGAACTCCTCAGAATAATCTGATTTGTGCTGAGGGGAGAGAGATAAAAGCTCATTCAGGAACGACAAGAACATGCTGCATAGGTAGCAGTTTATCAGTAAATATCTCCACTGAGATTAAGAAAAGCAGTAGCTTAATAAATTAAGTACTTCCTGGTATGGTTATTGTACTGGTAACTCCCCAAAAGAATCTGGATTGTGGTGAGTGAAACAGAGAAAAAAGCTCATTTTGGACCTGCACTTACGAAGGGGGTAGGCAGCTGTACATCAGGGACTAAACCTTCTGAGAATAAAAACAACTGGAGCTTGTTAAGATAATTACACAGGGGAAAGTATAATGTAGTGGGAACTCCTCAGTAGTATCTGATTTGTGGTGAGGGGAGAGAGATAAAAGCTCATTTAGGAACGACATGAACATGCTGCGTACGTAGCTGTTTATCAGTAAATATCTCCACTGAGATTAAGAAAAGCAGTAGCTTAATAAATTAAGTACTTCCTGGTATGGTTACTGTACTGGTAACTCCCTAAAAGAATCTGGATTGTGGTGAGGGAACAGAGAAAAAAGCTCATTTAGGACCTGCACTTACGAAGGGGGTAGGTAGCTGTATATCAGGGAGTAAATCTTCTGAGAATAAAAACAGCTGGAGCTTGTTAAGGTAATTACACAGGGGAAAGGATAATGTACTGGGAACTCCTCAGAAGAATCTGATTTGTGGTGAGCGGAGAGAGATAAAAGCTCATTTAGGAACGACCTGAACATTCTGCGTAGGGAGCTGTTTATCAGTAAATATCTCCACTGAGATTAAGAAAAGCAGTAGCTTAATAAATTAAGTACTTCCTGGTATGGATACTGTACTGGTAACTCCCCAAAAGAATCTGGATTGTGGTGAGGGAACAGAGAAAAAAGCTCATTTAGGACCTGCACTAACGAAGGGGGTAGGCAGCTGTATATCAGGGAGTAAACCTTCTGAGAATAAAAACAGCTGGAGCTTGCTAAGGTAATTACACAGGGGAAAGGATAATGTACTGGGAACTCCTCAGAGAATCTGATTTGTGGTGAGGGGAGAGAGATAATAGCTCATTTAGGAACGACATGAACATGCTGCGTAGGTAGTAGTTTATCAGTAAATATCTCCACTGAGATTAAGAAAAGCAGTAGCTTAATAAATTATGTACTTCCTGGTATGGTTACTGTACTGGTAACTCCCCAAAAGAATCTGGATTGTGGTGAGTGAACAGAGAAAAAAGCTCATTTTGGACCTGCACTTACGCAGGGGGTAGGCAGCTGTATATCAGGGACTAAACCTTCTGAGAATAAAAACAACTGGAGCTTGTTAAGATAATTACACAGGGGAAAGTATAATGTAGTGGGAACTCCTCAGTAGTATCTGATTTGTGGTGAGGGGAGAGAGATAAAAGCTCATTTAGGAACGACATGATCATGCTGCGTACGTAGCTGTTTATCAGTAAATATCTCCACTGAGATTAAGAAAAGCAGTAGCTTAATAAATTAAGTACTTCCTGGTATGGTTACTGTACTGGTAACTCCCTAAAAGAATCTGGATTGTGGTGAGGGGAACAGAGAAAAAAGCTCATTAGGACCTGCACTTACGAAGGGGGTAGGTAGCTGTATATCAGGGAGTAAATCTTCTGAGAATAAAAACAGCTGGAGCTTGTTAAGGTAATTACACAGGGGAAAGGATAATGTACTGGGAACTCCTCAGAAGAATCTGATTTGTGGTGAGCGGAGAGAGATAAAAGCTCATTTAGGAACGACCTGAACATTCTGCGTAGGGAGCTGTTTATCAGTAAATATCTCCACTGAGATTAAGAAAAGCAGTAGCTTAATAAATTAAGTACTTCCTGGTATGGATACTGTACTGGTAACTCCCCAAAAGAATCTGGATTGTGGTGAGGGAACAGAGAAAAAAGCTCATTTAGGACCTGCACTAACGAAGGGGGTAGGCAGCTGTATATCAGGGAGTAAACCTTCTGAGAATAAAAACAGCTGGAGCTTGCTAAGGTAATTACACAGGGGAAAGGATAATGTACTGGGAACTCCTCAGAGAATCTGATTTGTGGTGAGGGGAGAGAGATAATAGCTCATTTAGGAACGACATGAACATGCTGCGTAGGTAGTAGTTTATCAGTAAATATCTCCACTGAGATTAAGAAAAGCAGTAGCTTAATAAATTATGTACTTCCTGGTATGGTTACTGTACTGGTAACTCCCCAAAAGAATCTGGAATGTGGTGAGGGAACAGAGAAAAAAAGCTCATTGAGGACCTGCACTTACGAAAGGGTTAGGCAGCTGTAATCAGGGAGTAAACCTTCTGAGAATAAAAACAGCTGGAGCTTGTTAAGGTAATTACACAGGGGAAAGGATAATGTACTGGGAACTCCTCAGAAGAATCTGATTTGTGGAGAGGGGAGAGAGATAAAAGCTCATTTAGGAACGACATGAACATGCTGCCTAGGTAGCTGTTTATCAGTAAATATCTCCACTGAGATTAAGAAAAGCAGTAGCTTAATAAATTAAGTACTTCCTTGTATGGATACTGTACTGGTAACTCCCCAAAAGAATCTGGATTGTGGTGAGGGAACAGAGAATAAAGCTCATTTAGGACCTGCACTTACGAAGGGGGTAGGCAGCTGTATATCAGGGAGTAAACCTTCTGAGAATAAAAACAGCTGGAGCTTGCTAAGGTAATTACACAGGGGGAAAGGATAATGTACTGGGAACTCCTCAGAGAATCTGATTTGTGGTGAGGGGAGAGAGATAATAGCTCATTTAGGAACGACATGAACATGCTTCGTAGGTAGTAGTTTATCAGTAAATATCTCCACTGAGATTAAGAAAAGCAGTAGCTTAATAAATTATGTACTTCCTGGTATGGTTACTGTACTGGTAACTCCCCAAAAGAATCTGGAATGTGGTGAGGGAACAGAGAAAAAATCTCATTGAGGACCTGCACTTACGAAAGGGTTAGGCAGCTGTATATCAGGGAGTAAACCTACTGAGAATAAAAACAACTGGAGCTTGTTAAGGTAATTACACAGGGGAAAGGATAATGTACTGGGAACTCCTCTGAAGAATCTGATTTGTGGAGAGGGGAGAGAGATAAAAGCTCATTTAGGAACGACATGAACATGCTGCATACGTCGCTGTTTATCAGTAAATATCTCCACAGAGATTAAGAAAAGCAGTAGCTTAATAAATTAAGTACTTCCTGGTATGGTTTCTGTACTGGTAACTCCCAAAAGAATCTGGATTGTGGTGAGGGAACAGAGAAAAAAGCTCATTTAGGACCTGCACTTACGAAGGGGT
>NW_025956774.1:0-46234 GCF_023159225.1 Perognathus longimembris pacificus | reverse complement strand
CTCCCCTCACCACAAATCAGATTCTTCTGTGGAGTTCCCAGTACATTATCCTTTCCCCTGTGTAATTACCTTAACAAGCTCCAGCTGTTTTTATTCCTAGAAGGTTTACTCCCTGATATACAGCCGCCTACACCCTTCGTAAGTGCAGGTCCTAAATGAGCTTTTTTCTCTGTTCCCTCACCACAATCCAGATTCTTTTGGGGAGTTATCAGTACAGTAACCATACCAGGAAGTACTTAATTTATTAAGCTACTGCTTTTCTTAATCTCAGTGGAGATATTTACTGATAAACAGCTACCTACGCAGCATGTTCATGTCGTTCCTAAATGAGCTTTTATCGCTCTCCCATCACCACAAATCAGATTCTTCTGAGGAGTTCCCAGTACATTATCCTTTCCCCTGTGTAATTCCCTTAACAAGCTCCAGCTGTTTTTATTCTCAGAAGGTTTACTCCCTGATATACAGCTGCCTACCCCCTTCGTAAGTGCATGTCCTAAATGAGCTTTTTTCTCTGTCCCCCTCACCACAATCCAGATTCTTTTGGGGAGTTACCAGTACAGTAACCATACCAGGAAGTACTTAATTTATTAAGCTACTGCTTTTCTTAATCTCAGTGGAGATATTTACTGATAAACAGCTACCTACGCAGCATGTTCATGTCGTTCCTAAATGAGCTTTTTTCTCTGTTCCCTCACCACAATCCAGATTCTTTTGGGGAGATACCAGTAGAGTAACCATACCAGGAAGTACTTAATTTATTAAGCTACTGCTTTTCTTAATCTCAGTGGAGATATTTACTGATAAACAGCTACCTACGCAGCATGTTCATGTCGTTCCTAAATGAGCTTTTTTCTCTGTTCCCTCACCACAATCCAGATTCTTTTGGGAAGTTACCAGTACAGTATCCATACCAGGAAGTACTTAATTTATTAAGCTGCTGCTTTTCTTAATCGCAGTGGAGATATTTACGGATAAACAGCTACGTATGCAGCATGTTCATGTCGTTCCTAAATGAGCTTTTATCTCTCTCCCCTCATCACAAATCAGATTCTTCTGAGGGTTTCCCAGTACATTTTCCTTTCCCCTGTGTAATTACCTTAACAAGGTCCAGCTGTTTTTATTCTCAGATGTTTTACTCCCTGATATACAACTGCCTGCCCCATTCGTAAGTGCAGGTCCTAAATGAGCTTTTTTCTCTGTTCCCTCACAAAAATCCAGATTCTTTTGGGGAGTTACCAGTACAGTAACCATACCAGGAAGTATTTAATTTATTAAGCTACTGCTTTTCTTAATCTCAGTGGAGATATTTACTGATAAACAGCTACGTACGCAGCATGTTCATGTCTTTCCTAAATGAGCTTTTTTCTCTGTTCCCTCACCACAATCCAGATACTTTTGGGGAGTTACCAGTACAGTATCCATACCAGGAAGTACTTAATTTATTAAGCTACTGCTTTTCTTAATCTCAGTGGAGATATTTACTAATAAACAGCTACGTATGCAGCATGTTCATGTCGTTCCTAAATGAGCTTTTATCTCTCTCCCCTCACCACAAATCAGATTCTTCTGAGGAGTTCCCGGTACATTATACTTTCCCCTGTGTAATTACCTTAACAAGCTCCAGCTGTTTTTATTCTCAGAAGATTTACTTCCTGATATACAGCTGCCTACCCCCTTCGTAAGTGCAGGTCCTAAATGAGCTTTTTTCTCTGTTCCCTCACCACAAACCAGATTCTTCTGGGGAGTTACCAGTACAGTAACCATACCAGGAAGTAATTAATTTATTAAGCTACTGCTTTTCTTAATCTCAGTGGAGATATTTACTGATACACAGCTACCTACGCAGCATGTTCATGTCGTTCCTAAATGAGCTTTTATCGCTCTCCCATCACCACAAATCAGATACTTCTGAGGAGTTCCCAGTACATTATCCTTTCCTCTGTGTAATTACGTTAACAAGCTCCACCTGTTTTTATTCTCAGAAGGGATACTCCCTGATATACAGCTGCCTACCCACTTCGTAAGTGCAGGTCTTAACTGAGCTTTTTTCTCTGTTCCCTCACCACAATCCAGATTCTTTTGGGGAGTTACCAGTACAGTAACCATACCAGGAATTACTTAATTTATTAAGATACTGCTTTTCTTAATCTCAGTGGAGATATTTACTGATAAACAGCTACCTACGCAGCATGTTCATGTCGTTCCTAAATGAGCTTTTATCTCTCTCCCCTCACCACAAATCAGATTCTTCTGTGGAGTTCCCAGTACATTATCCTTTCCCCTGTGTAATTACCTTAACAAGCTCCAGCTGTTTTTATTCCTAGAAGGTTTACTCCCTGATATACAGCCGCCTACACCCTTCGTAAGTGCAGGTCCTAAATGAGCTTTTTTCTCTGTTCCCTCACCACAATCCAGATTCTTTTGGGGAGTTATCAGTACAGTAACCATACCAGGAAGTACTTAATTTATTAAGCTACTGCTTTTCTTAATCTCAGTGGAGATATTTACTGATAAACAGCTACCTACGCAGCATGTTCATGTCGTTCCTAAATGAGCTTTTATCGCTCTCCCATCACCACAAATCAGATTCTTCTGAGGAGTTCCCAGTACATTATCCTTTCCCCCTGTGTAATTCCCTTAACAAGCTCCAGCTGTTTTTATTCTCAGAAGGGTTTACTCCCTGATATACAGCTGCCTACCCCCTTCGTAAGTGCATGTCCTAAATGAGCTTTTTTCTCTGTCCCCTCACCACAATCCAGATTCTTTTGGGGAGTTACCAGTACAGTAACCATACCAGGAAGTACTTAATTTATTAAGCTACTGATTTTCTTAATCTGAGTGGAGATATTTACTGATAAACAGCTACCTACGCAGCATGTTCATGTCGTTCCTAAATGAGCTTTTTTCTCTGTTCCCTCACCACAATCCCAGATTCTTTTGGGGAGTTACCAGTATAGTATCCATACCAGGAAGTACTTAATTTATTAAGCTGCTGCTTTTCTTAATCGCAGTGGAGATATTTACGGATAAACAGCTACGTATGCAGCATGTTCATTCGTTCCTAAATGAGCTTTTATCTCTCTCCCTTCATCACAAATCAGATTCTTCTGAGGAGTTCCGAGTACATTATCCTTTCCCCTCTGTAATTACCTTAACAAGGTCCAGCTGTTTTTATTCTCAGAAGTTTTACTCCCTGATATACAACTGCCTGCCCCCTTCGTAAGTGCAGGTCCTAAATGAGCCTTTTTCTCTGTTCCCTCACCACAATCCAGATTCTTTTGGGGAGTTACCAGTACAGTAACCATACGAACAAGTACTTAATTTATTAAGCTACTGCTTTTCTTAATCTCAGTGGAGATATTTACTGATAAACAGCTACGTATGCAGCATGTCATGTCGTTCCTAAATGAGCTTTTATCTCTCTCCCTCACCACAAATCAGATTCTTCTGAGGAGTTCCCAGTACATTATCCTGTCCCCTGTGTAATTACCTTAACCAGCTCCAGCTGTTTTTATTCTCAGAAGCGATACTCCCTGATATACAGCTGCCTACCCCCTTCGTAAGTGCAGGTCCTAAATGAGCTTTTTTCTCTGTTCCCTCACCACAATCCAGATTCTTTTGGGGAGTTACCAGGACAGTAACCATACCAGGAAGTACTTAATTTATTAAGCTACTGCTTTTCTTAATCTCAGTGGAGATATTTACTGATAAACAGCTACCTATGCAGCATGTTCATGTCGTTCCTAAATGAGCTTTTATCTCTCTCCCCTCACCACAAATCAGATTCTTCTGAGGAGTTCCCAGTACATTATCCTTTCCCCTGTGTAAATTACCTTAACAAGCTCCAGCTGTTTTTATTCGCATAAGGTTTACTCCTGATATACAGCTGCCTACCCCCTTCGTAAGTGCAGGTCCTAAATGAGCTTTTTTCTCTGTTCCCTCACCACAATCCAGATTCTTTTGGGGAGTTACCAGTACATTATCCATACCAGGAAGTACTTAATTTATTAAGCTACTGCTTTTCTTAATCTCAGTGGAGATATTTACTGATAAACAGCTACCTACCCAGCATGTTCATGTCGTTCCTAAATGAGCTTTTATCTCTCTCCCCTCACCACAAATCAGATTCTTCTAAGGAGTTCCTAGTACATTATCCTTTCCCCTGTGTAATTACCTTAACAAGCTCCAGCTGTTTTTATTCTCAGAAGGTTTTCTACCTGATATACAGCTGCTACCCCCTTCGTAAGTGCAGGTCCTAAATGAGCTTTTTTCTCTGTTCCCTCACCACAATCCAGATTCTTTTGGGGAGTTACCAGTACAGTAACCATACCAGGAAGTACTTAATTTATTAAGCTACTGATTTTCTTAATCTCAGTGGAGATATTTACTGATAAACAGCTTACCTACGCAGCATGTTCATGTCGTTCTTAATGAGCTTTTATCTCTCTCCCGTCATCACAAATCAGATTCTTCTGGGGAGTTCCCAGTACATTATCCTTCCCCCTGTGTAATTACCTTAACAAGCTCCAGCTGTTTTTATTCGCAGAAGTTTTACTCCGTGATATACAGCTGCCTACCCCCCTTCGTAAGTGCAGGTCCTAAATGAGCTTTTTTCTCTGTTCCCTCACACAATCCAGATTCTTCTGGGGAGTTACCAGTACAGTAACCATACCAGGAAGTAATTAATTTATTAACCTACTGCTTTTCTTAATCTCAGTGGAGATATTTACTGATACACAGCTACCTACTCAGCATGTTCATGTCGTTCCTAAATGAGTTTTTATCGCTCTCCCATCACCACAAATCAAGTTCTTCTGAGGAGTTCCCAGTACATTATCCTTTCCCCTGTGTAATTCCCTTAACAAGCTCCAGCTGTTTTTATTCTCAGAAGGTTTACTCCCTGATATACAGCTGCCTACCCCCTTCGTAAGTGCATTTCCTAAATGAGCTTTTTTCTCTGTTCCCTGACCACAATCCAGATACTTTTGGGGAGTTACCAGTACAGTAACCATACCAGGAAGTACTTTATTAAGCTACTGCTTTTCGTATTCTCAGTGGAGATATTTACTGATAAACAGCTACCAACGCAGCATGTTCATGACGTTCCTAAATGAGCTTTTATCTCTCTCCCCTCACCACAAATCAGATTCTTCTGAGGAGTTCCCAGTACATTATCCTTTCCCCTGTGTAATTACCTTAACAAGCTCCAGCTGTTTTTATTCTCAGAAGGTTTACTCCCCGATATACAGCTGCCTACCCCCCTTCGTAAGTGCAGGTCCTAAATGAGCTTTTTTCTCTGTTCCCTCACCACAATCCAGATTCTTTTGGGGAGTTACCAGTACAGTAACCATACCAGTAAGTACTTAATTTATTAAGCTACTGCTTTTCTTAATCTCAGTGGAGATATTTACTGATAAACAGCTACCTACGCAGCATGTTCATGTCCTTCCTAAATGAGCTTTTATCTCTCTCCCCTCACCACAAATCAGATTCTTCTGAGGAGTTCCCAGTACATTATCCTTTCCCCTGTGTAAGTACCTTACGAGATCCAGCTGTTTTTATTCTCAGAAGGTTTACTCCCTGATAAACAGCTGCCTACAACCTTCGAAAGTGCAGGTCCTAAATGAGCTTTTTTCTCTGTTCCCTCACCACAATCCAGATTCTTTTGGGGAGTTACCAGTACAGTAACCATACCAGGAAGTACTTAATTTATTAAGCTACTGCTTTTCTTAATCTCAGTGGAGATATTTACTGATAAACAGCTACCTACGCAGCATGTTCATGTCGTTCCTAAATGAGCTTTATCTCTCTCCCCTCACCACAAATCAGATTCTTCTGAGGAGTTCCCAGTACATTATCCGTTCCCCTGTGTAATTACCTTAACAAGCTCCAGCTCTTTTTATTCTCAGAAGGTTTACTCCGTGATATACCAGCTGCCTACCCCCTTCGTAAGTGCAGGTCCTAAGTGAGCTTTTTTCTCTGTTCCCTCACCACAATCCAGATTCTTTTGGGGAGTTACCAGTACAGTAACCATACCAGGAAGTACTTAATTTATTAAGCTACTGCTTTTCTTAATCTCAGTGGAGATATTTACTGATAAACAGCTACCTACGCAGCATGTTCATGTCGTTCCTAAATGAGCTTTTATCTCTCTCCCCTCACCACAAATCAGATTCTTCTGAGGAATTCCCAGTACATTATCCTTTCCCCTGTGTAATTTCCTTAACAAGCTCCAGCTGTTTTTATTCTCAGAAGGTTTACTCCCTGATATACAGCTGCCTACCCCCTTCGTAAGTACAGGTCCTAAATGAGCTTTTTTCTCTGTTCCCTCACCACAATCCAGATTCTTTTGGGGAGTTACCAGTACAGTAACCATACCAGGAAGTACCTAATTTATTAAGCTACTGCTTTTCTTAATCTCAGTGGAGATATTTACTGATAAACAGCTACGTACGCAGCATGTTCATGTCGTTCCTAAATGAGCTTTATTCTCTGTTCACTCACCACAATCCAGATTCTTTTGGGGAGTTACCAGTACAGTATCCATACCAGGAAGTACTTAATTTATTAAGCTACTGCTTTTCTTAATCTCAGTGGAGATATTTACTAATAAACAGCTACGTATGCAGCATGTTCATGTCGTTCCTAAATGCGCTTTTATCTCTCTCCCCTCACCACAAATCAGATTCTTCTGAAGAGTTTTCGGTACATTGTACTTTCCCCTGTGTAATTACCTTAACAAGCTCCAGCTGTTTTTATTCTCAGAAGGTTTACTCCCCGATATACAGCTGCCTACCCCCTTCGTAAGTGCAGGTCCTAATTATCTTTTTTCTCTGTTCCCTCACCACAATCCAGATTCTTTTGGGGAGTTACCAGTACAGTAACCATACCAGGAAGTACTTAATTTATTAAGCAACTGCTTTTCTTAATCTCAGTGGAGATATTTACTGATAAACAGCTACCTACGCAGCATGTTCATGTCGTTCCTAAATGAGCTTTTATCTCTCTCCCCTCACCACAAATCACATTCTTCTGAGGAGTTCCCAGTACATTATCCTTTCCCCTGTGTAATTACCTTAACAAGCTCCAGCTCTTTTTATTCTCAGAAGGTTTACTCCCTGATATACCGCTGCCTACCCCCTTCGTAAGGGCAGGTCCTAAATGAGCTTTTTTCTCTGTTCACTCACCACAATCCAGATTCTTTTGGGGAGTTACCAGTACAGTAACCATACCAGGAAGTACTTAATTTATTAAGCTACTGCTTTTCTTAATCTCAGTGGAGATATTTACTGATAAACAGCTACCTACGCAGCATGTTCATGTCGTTCCTAAAGGAGCTTTTATCTCTCTCCCCTCACCACAAATCAGATTCTTCTGTGGAGTTCCCAGTACATTATCCTTTCCCCTGTGTAATTACCTTAACAAGCTCCAGCTGTTTTTATTCTCAGAAGGTTTACTCCCTGATATACAGCTGCCTACCCCCTTCGTAAGTGCAGGTCCTAAATGAGCTTTTTTCTCTGTTCCCTCACCACAATCCAGATTCTTTGGGGAGTTACCAGTACAGTAACCATACCAGGAAGTACTTAATTTATTAAGCTACTGCTTTTCTTAATCTCAGTGGAGATATTTACTAATAAACAGCTACGTATGCAGGATGTTCATGTCGTTCCTAAATGAGCTTTTATCTCTCTCCCCTCACCACAAATCAGATTCTTCTGAGGAGTTCCAAAGACATTATCCTTTCCCCTGTGTAATTACCTTAACAAGCTCCACCTGTTTTTATTCTCAGAAGGGATACTCCCTGATATACAGCTGCCTACCCCCTTCGTAAGTGCAGGTTTTAACTGAGCTTTTTTCCCTGTTCCCTCACCACAATCCAGATTCTTTTGGGGAGTTACCAGTACAGTAACCATACCAGGAAGTACTTAATTTATTAAGATACTGCTTTTCTTAATCTCAGTGGAGATATTTACTGATAAACAGCTACATACGCAGCATGTTCATGTCGTTCTTAAATGAGCTTTATCTCTCTCCACTCACCAGAAATCAGATTCTTCTGAGGAGTTCCCAGTACATTATCCTTTCCCCTGTGTAATTACCTTTATAAGCTCCAGCTGTTTTTATTCTCAGAAGTGATACTCCCTGATATACAACTGCCTACCCCCTTCGTAAGTGCAGGTCCTAAATGAGAATTTTTCTCTGTTCCCTCACCACAATCCAGATTCTTTTGGGGAGTTACCAGTACAGTAACCATACCAGGAAGTACTTAATTTATTAAGCTACTGCTTTTCTTAATCTCAGTGGAGATATTTACTGATAAACAGCTACCTACGCAGCATGTTCATGTCGTTCATAAATGAGCTTTTATCTCTCTCCCCTCTCCACAAATCAGATTCTTCTGGGAGTTCCCAGTACATTATCCTTTCCCCTGTGTAATTACCTTAACAAGATCCAGCTGTTTTTATTCTCAGAAGGTTTACTCCCTGATATACAGCTGCCTACCCCCTTCGTAAGTGCAGGTCCTAAATGAGCTTTTTTCTCTGTTCCCTCACCACAATCCAGATTCTTTGGGGAGTTACCATAACAGTAACCATACCAGGAAGTACATAATTTGTTAAGCTACTGCTTTTCTTAATCTCAGTGGAGATATTTACTGATAAACAGCTACCTACGCAGCATGTTCATGTCGTTCCTAAATGAGCTTTTATCTCTCTCCCCTTACCACATGTCAGATTCTTCTGAGGAGTTCCCAGTACATTATCCTTTCCCCTGTGTAATTACCTTAACAAGCCCCAGGTGTTTTTATTCTCAGAAGGTTTACTCCCTGATATACTGCGGCCTAACCCCTTCTTTCGTGCAGGTCCTAAATGAGCTTTTTTCTCTGTTCCCTCACCACAATCCAGATTCTTTAGGGGAGTTACCAGTACAGTAACCATACCAGGAAGTACTTAATTTATTAAGCTACTGCTTTTCTTAATCTCAGTGGAGATATTTACTGATAAACAGCTACCTACGCAGCATGTTCATGTCGTTCCTAAATGAGCTTTTATCTCTCTCCCCTCACCACAAATCAGATTCTTCTGAGGAGTACCCAGTACATTATCCTTTCCCCTGTGTAATTACCTTAACAAGCTCCAGCTGTTTTTATTCTCAGAAGGTTTACTCCCTGATATACAGCTGCCTACCCCCTTCGTAAGTGCAGGTCCTCAATGAGCATTTTTCTCTGTTCCCTCACCACAATCCAGATTCTTTTGGGGAGTTACCAGTACAGTAACCATACCAGGAAGTACTAAATTTATTAAGCTGCTGTTTTTCTTAATCTCAGTGGAGATATTTACTGATAAACAGCTACCTACGCAGCATGTTCATGGTTTTCCTAAATGAGCTTTTATCTCTCTCCTCTCACCACAAATCAGATTCTTCTGAGGAGTTCCCAGTACATTATCCTTTCCCCTGTGTCATTACCTTAACAAGCTAGAGCTGCTTTTATTCTCAGAAGGTTTACTCCCTGATATACAGCTGCCTACCCCCTTCGTAAGTGCAGGTCCTAAATGAGTATTTTCTCTGTTCCCTCACCACAGTCCAGATTCTTTTTGGGAGTTAACAGTACAGTAACCATACCACTAAGTACTTAATTTATTAAGCTACTGCTTTTCTTAATCTCAGTGGAGGTATTTACTGATAAACAGCTACCTACGCAGCATGTTCATGTCGTTCCTAAATGAGCTTTTATCTCTCTCCCCTCACCACAAATCAGATTCTTCTGAGGAGTTCCCAGTACATTATCCTTTCCCCTGTGTAATTACCTGAACAAGCTGCAGCTGTTTTTATTCTCAGAAGGTTTACTCCCTGATATACAGCTGCCTACCCCATTCGCAAGGGCAGGTCCTAAATGAGCTTTTTTCTCTGTTCCCTCACCAAAATCCAGATTCTTTTGGGGAGTTACCAGTACAGTAACCATACCAGGAAGTACTTAATTTATTAAGCTACTGCTTTTCTTAATCTCAGTGGAGATATTTACTGATAAACAGCTACCTACGCAGCATGTTCATGTCGTTCCTAAATGAGCTTTTATCTCTCTCCCCTCACCACAATTCAGATTCTTCTGAGCAGTTCCCAGTACATTATCCATTCCCCTCTGTAATTACCTTAACAAGCTCCAGCAGTTTTTATTCTCAGAAGGATTACTTCCTGATATACTGCTGCCTAGCCCCTTCGTAAGTGCAGGTCCTAAATGAGCTTTTTTCTCTGTTCACTCACCACAATCCAGATTCTTTTGGGGAGTTACCAGTACAGTAACCATACCAGGAAGTACTTAATTTATTAAGCTACTGCTTTTCTTAATCTCAGTGGAGATATTTACTGATAAACAGCTACCTACGCAGCATGTTCATGTCGTTCCTAAATGAGCTTTTATCTCTCTGCCCTCACCACGAATCAGATTCTTCTGAGGAGTTCCCAGTACATTTTCCTTTCCCCTGTGTAATTACCTTAACCAGCTCCAGCTGTTTTTATTCTCAGAAGGTTTACTCACTGATATACAGCTGCCTACCCCCTTCGTAAGAGCAGGTCCTAAATGAGCTTTTTTCTCTGTTCCTTCAGCACAATCCAGAATCTTTTGGGGAGTTACCAGTACAGTAACCATACCAGGAAGTACTTAATTTATTAAGCTACTGCTTTTCTTAATCTCAGTGGAGATATTTACTGATAAACAGCTACCTATGCGGCATGTTCATGTCGTTACTAAATGAGCTTTTATCTCTCTCCCCTCACCACAAATCAGATTCTTCTGAGGAGGTCCCAGTACATTATCCTTTCCCCTGTGTAATTACCTTAACAAGCTCCAGCTGTTTTTATTCTCAGAAGGTTTACTCCCTGATATACAGCTGCCTACCCCCTTCGTAAGTGCAGGTCCTAAATGAGCTTTTCTCTCTGTTCCATCACCACAATACCGATTCTTTTGGGGAGTTACCAGTACAGTAACCATACCAGGAAGTACTTAATTTATTAAGCTACTGATTTTCTTAATCTCAGTGGAGATATTTACTGATAAACAGCTATCTACGCAGCATGTTCATGTCGTAACTAAATGAGCTTTTATCTCTCTCCCCTCACCACAAATCAGATTCTTCTGAGGAGTTCCCAGTACATTATCCTTTCCCCTGGGTAATTACCTTAACAAGCTCCTGCTGTTCTTATTCTCAGAAGGTTTACTCCCTGATATACAGCTTCCTACCCCTTTCGTTAGTGCAGGTCCTAAATGAGCTTTTTTCTCTGTTCCCTCACCACAATCCAGATTCTTTTCGGGAGTTACCAGTACAGTAACCATACCAGGAAGTACTTAATTTATTAAGCTACTGCTTTTCTTAATCTCAGTGGAGATATTTACTGATAAACAGCTACCTACGCAGCATGTTCATGTCGTTCCTAAATGAGCTTTTACCTCGCTCCCCTCACCACAAATCAGATTCTTCTGAGGAGTTCCCAGTATATTATCCTATCCCCTGTGTAATTACCTTAACAAGCTCCAGCTGTTTTTATTCTCAGAAGGTTTACTCCCAGATATACAGCTGCCTACCACCTTCGTAAGTGCAGGTCCTAAATGAGCTTTTTTCTCTGTTCCCACACCAAAATCCAGATTCTTTTGGGGAGTTACCAGTACAGTAACCATACCAGGAAGTATTTAATTTATTAAGCTACTGCTTTTCTTAATCTCAGTGGAGATATTTACTGATAAACAGCTACCTACGCAGCATGTTCATGTCGTTCATA
The DNA here is from genome assembly GCF_023159225.1 of Perognathus longimembris pacificus. Lineage (NCBI taxonomy): Eukaryota > Metazoa > Chordata > Mammalia > Rodentia > Heteromyidae > Perognathus > Perognathus longimembris. The sequence continues at coordinate 34,462 of NW_025956774.1, read as the reverse complement.
AATGAGCTTTTATCTCTCTCCCCTCACCACAAATCAGATTCTTCTGAGGAGTTCCCAGTACATTATCCTTTCCCCCTGTGTAATTACCTTAACAAGCTCCAGCTGTTTTTATTCTCAGAAGGTTTACTCCCTGATATACAGCTGCCTACCCCCTTCGTAAGTGCCGGTCCTAAATGAGCTTTTTTCTCTGTTCCCTCACCACAATCCAGATTCTTTTGGGGAGATACCAGTACAGTAACCATACCAGGAAGTACTTAATTTATTAAGCTACTGCTTTTCTTAATCTCAGTGGAGATATTTACTGATAAACAGCTACCTACGCAGCATGTTCATGTCGTTCCTAAATGAGCTTTTTTCTCTGTTCCCTCACCACAATCCAGATTCTTTTGGGGAGTTACCAGTACAGTATCCATACCAGGAAGTACTTAATTTATTAAGCTGCTGCTTTTCTTAATCGCAGTGGAGATATTTACGGATAACCAGCTACGTATGCAGCATGTTCATGTCGTTCCTAAATGAGCTTTTATCTCTCTCCCCTCATCACAAATCAGATTCTTCTGAGGAGTTCCCAGTACATTTTCCTTTCCCCTGTGTAATTACCTTAACAAGGTCCAGCTGTTTTTATTCTCAGATGTTTTACTCCCTTATATACAACTGCCTGCCCCATTCGTAAGTGCAGGTCCTAAATGAGCTTTTTTCTCTTTTCCCTCACCACAATCCAGATTCTTTTGGGGAGTTACCAGTACAGTATCCATACCAGGAAGTACTTAATTTACTAAGCTACTGCTTTTCTTAATCTCAGTGGAGATATTTACTGATAAACAGCTACGTATGCAGCATGTTCATGTCGTTCCTAAATGAGCTTTTATCTCTCTCCCCTCACCACAAATCAGATTCTTCTGAGGAGTTCCCAGTACATTATCCTTTCCCCTGTGTAATTACCTTAACAACCTCCAGCTGTTTTTATTCTCAGAAGCGATACTCCCTGATATACAGCTGCCTACCCCCTTCGTAATTGCAGGTCCTAAATGAGCTTTTTTCTCTGTTCCCTCACCACAATCCAGATTCTTTTGGGGAGTCACAAGTACAGTAACGATACCAGAAAGTACTTAATTTATTAAGCTACTGCTTTTCTTAATCTCAGTGGAGATATTTACTGATAAACAGCTACCTACGCAGCATGTTCATGTCGTTCCTAAATGAGCTTTTATCTCTCTCCCCTCACCACAAATCAGATTCTTCTGAGGAGTTCCCAGTACATTATCCTTTCCCCTGTGTAATTACCTTAACAAGCTCCAGCTGTTTTTATTCTCTGAAGGTTTACTCCCTGGTATACTGCGGCCTACCCCCTTCGTAAGTGTAGTTCCTAAATGAGCTTTTTTTCTCTGTTCCCTCACCACAATCCAGATTCTTTTGGGGAGTTACCAGTACAGTAACCATACCAGGAAGTACTTAATTTTTTAAGAAACTGCGTTTCTTAATCTCAGTGGAGATATTTACTGATAAACAGCTACCTACGCAGCATTTTCATGTCGTTCCTAAATGAGCTTTTATCTCTCTCCACTCACCACAAATCAGATTCTTCGGAGGAGTTCCCAGTACACTATCCTTTCCCCTGTGTAATTACCTTAACAAGCTCCAGCTGTTTTTATTCTCAGAAGGTTTACTCCTGATATACAGCTGCTTGCCCCTTTCGTAAGTGCAGGTCCTAAATGAACTTTTTTCTCTGTTCCCTCACCACAATCCAGATTCTTTTGGGGAGTTTACAGTACAGTAACCATACCAGGAAGTACTTAATTTATTAAGCTACTGCTTTTCTTAATCTCAGTGGAGATATTTACTGATAAACAGCTACCTACCCAGCATGTTCATGTCGTTCCTAAATGAGCTTTTAGCTCTCTCCCCTCACCACAAATCAGATTCTTCTGAGGAGTTCCCGGTACATTATCCTTTCCCCTGTGTAATTACCTTAACAAGCTCCAGCTGTTTTTATTCTCAGAAGGTTTACTCCCTGATATACAGCTGCCTGCCCATTTCGTAAGTGCAGGTCCTAAATGAACTTTTTTCTCTCTTCCCTCACCGAAATCCAGATTCTTTTGGGGAGTTACCAGTACAGTAACCATACCAGGAAGTACTTAATTTATTAAGCTATTGCTTTTCTTAATCTCAGTGGAGATATTTACTGATAAATAGCTACCTACGCAGCATGTTCATTTCGTTCCTACGTGAGCTTTTATCTCTCTCCCCTCACCACAAATCAGATTCTTCTGAGAAGTTCCCAGTACATTATCCTTTCCCCTGTGTAATTACCTTAACAACCTCCAGCTGTTTTTATTCTCAGAAGTTTTACTCCCTGATATACAGCTGCCTACCCCTTTCGTAAGTGCAGGTCCTAAATGAGCTTCTGTCTCTGTTCGCTCACCACAATCCAGATTCTTCTGGGGAGTTACCAGTACAGTAACCATACCAGGAAGTATTTAATTTATTAAGCTACTGCTTTTCTTAATCTCAGTGGAGATATTTACTGATAAACAGCTACCTACGCAGCATGTTCATGTCGTTCATAAATGAGCTTTTATCTCTCTCCCCTCACCACAAATCAGATTCTTCTGAGGAGTTCCCAGTACATTATCCTTTCCCCTGTGTAATTACCTTAACAAGCTCCAGCTGTTTTTATTCTCAGAAGGTTTACTCCCTGATATACAGCTGCCTACCCCCTTCGTAAGTGCTGGTCCTAAATGAGCTTTTTTCTCTGTTCCCTCACCACAATCCAGATTCTTTTGGGGAGATACCAGTACAGTAACCATACCAGGAAGTACTTAATTTATTAAGCTACTGCTTTTCTTAATCTCAGTGGAGATATTTACTGATAAACAGCTACCTACTCAGCATGTTCATGTCGTTCCTAAATGAGCTTTTTTCTCTGTTCCCTCACCACAATCCAGATTCTTTTGGGGAGTTACCAGTACAGTATCCATACCAGGAAGTACTTAATTTATTAAGCTGCTGCTTTTCTTAATCGCAGTGGAGATATTTACTGATAAACAGCTACGTATGCAGCATGTTCATGTCGTTCCTAAATGAGCTTTTATCTCTCTCCCCTCACCACAAATCAGATTCTTCTGAGGAGTTCCCAGTACATTATCCTTTCCCCTGTGTAATTACCTTAACAAGGTCCAGCTGTTTTTATTCTCAGATGTTTTACTCCCTGATATACAATTGCCTGCCCCATTCGTAAGTGCAGGTCCTAAATGAGCTTTTTTCTCTTTTCCCTCACCACAATCCAGATTCTTTTGGGGAGTTACCAGTACAGTAACGATACCAGGAAGTACTTAATTTATTAAGCTACTGCTTTTCTTAATCACAGTGGAGATATTTACTGATAAACAGCTACCTACGCAGCATGTTCATGTCGTTCCTAAATGAGCTTTTATCTCTCTCCCGTCACCACAAATCAGATTCTTCTGAGGAGTTCCCAGTACAATATTCTTTCCCCTGTGTAATTACCTTAACAAGCTCCAGCTGTTTTTAGTCTCAGAATATTTACTCCCTGATATACAGCTGCCTACCACCTTCGTAAGTGCAGGTCCTAAATGAGCTTTTTTCTCTGTTCGCTCACCACAATCCAGATTCTTTTGGGGAGTTACCAGTACAGTAACCATACCAGGAAGTATTTAATTTATTAAGCTACTGCTTTTCTTAATCTCCGTGGAGATATTTACTGATAAACAGCTACCTACGCAGCATGTTCATGTCGTTCATAAATGAGCTTTTATCTCTCTCCCCTCACCACAAATCAGATTCTTCTGAGGAGTTCCCAGTACATTATCCTTTCCCCCTGTGTAATTACCTTAACAAGCTCCAGCTGTTTTTATTCTCAGAAGGTTTACTCCCTGATATACAGCTGCCTACCCCCTTCGTAAGTGCCGGTCCTAAATGAGCTTTTTTCTCTGTTCCCTCACCACAATCCAGATTCTTTTGGGGAGATACCAGTACAGTAACCATACCAGGAAGTACTTAATTTATTAAGCTACTGCTTTTCTTAATCTCAGTGGAGATATTTACTGATAAACAGCTACCTACGCAGCATGTTCATGTCGTTCCTAAATGAGCTTTTTTCTCTGTTCCCTCACCACAATCCAGATTCTTTTGGGGAGTTACCAGTACAGTATCCATACCAGGAAGTACTTAATTTATTAAGCTGCTGCTTTTCTTAATCGCAGTGGAGATATTTACGGATAACCAGCTACGTATGCAGCATGTTCATGTCGTTCCTAAATGAGCTTTTATCTCTCTCCCCTCATCACAAATCAGATTCTTCTGAGGAGTTCCCAGTACATTTTCCTTTCCCCTGTGTAATTACCTTAACAAGGTCCAGCTGTTTTTATTCTCAGATGTTTTACTCCCTTATATACAACTGCCTGCCCCATTCGTAAGTGCAGGTCCTAAATGAGCTTTTTTCTCTTTTCCCTCACCACAATCCAGATTCTTTTGGGGAGTTACCAGTACAGTATCCATACCAGGAAGTACTTAATTTACTAAGCTACTGCTTTTCTTAATCTCAGTGGAGATATTTACTGATAAACAGCTACGTATGCAGCATGTTCATGTCGTTCCTAAATGAGCTTTTATCTCTCTCCCCTCACCACAAATCAGATTCTTCTGAGGAGTTCCCAGTACATTATCCTTTCCCCTGTGTAATTACCTTAACAACCTCCAGCTGTTTTTATTCTCAGAAGCGATACTCCCTGATATACAGCTGCCTACCCCCTTCGTAATTGCAGGTCCTAAATGAGCTTTTTTCTCTGTTCCCTCACCACAATCCAGATTCTTTTGGGGAGTCACAAGTACAGTAACGATACCAGAAAGTACTTAATTTATTAAGCTACTGCTTTTCTTAATCTCAGTGGAGATATTTACTGATAAACAGCTACCTACGCAGCATGTTCATGTCGTTCCTAAATGAGCTTTTATCTCTCTCCCCTCACCACAAATCAGATTCTTCTGAGGAGTTCCCAGTACATTATCCTTTCCCCTGTGTAATTACCTTAACAAGCTCCAGCTGTTTTTATTCTCTGAAGGTTTACTCCCTGGTATACTGCGGCCTACCCCCTTCGTAAGTGTAGTTCCTAAATGAGCTTTTTTTCTCTGTTCCCTCACCACAATCCAGATTCTTTTGGGGAGTTACCAGTACAGTAACCATACCAGGAAGTACTTAATTTTTTAAGAAACTGCGTTTCTTAATCTCAGTGGAGATATTTACTGATAAACAGCTACCTACGCAGCATTTTCATGTCGTTCCTAAATGAGCTTTTATCTCTCTCCACTCACCACAAATCAGATTCTTCGGAGGAGTTCCCAGTACACTATCCTTTCCCCTCTGTAATTACCTTAACAAGCTCCAGCTGTTTTTATTCTCAGAAGGTTTACTCCTGATATACAGCTGCTTGCCCCTTTCGTAAGTGCAGGTCCTAAATGAACTTTTTTCTCTGTTCCCTCACCACAATCCAGATTCTTTTGGGGAGTTTACAGTACAGTAACCATACCAGGAAGTACTTAATTTATTAAGCTACTGCTTTTCTTAATCTCAGTGGAGATATTTACTGATAAACAGCTACCTACCCAGCATGTTCATGTCGTTCCTAAATGAGCTTTTAGCTCTCTCCCCTCACCACAAATCAGATTCTTCTGAGGAGTTCCCGGTACATTATCCTTTCCCCTGTGTAATTACCTTAACAAGCTCCAGCTGTTTTTATTCTCAGAAGGTTTACTCCCTGATATACAGCTGCCTGCCCATTTCGTAAGTGCAGGTCCTAAATGAACTTTTTTCTCTCTTCCCTCACCGAAATCCAGATTCTTTTGGGGAGTTACCAGTACAGTAACCATACCAGGAAGTACTTAATTTATTAAGCTATTGCTTTTCTTAATCTCAGTGGAGATATTTACTGATAAATAGCTACCTACGCAGCATGTTCATTTCGTTCCTACGTGAGCTTTTATCTCTCTCCCCTCACCACAAATCAGATTCTTCTGAGAAGTTCCCAGTACATTATCCTTTCCCCTGTGTAATTACCTTAACAACCTCCAGCTGTTTTTATTCTCAGAAGTTTTACTCCCTGATATACAGCTGCCTACCCCTTTCGTAAGTGCAGGTCCTAAATGAGCTTCTGTCTCTGTTCGCTCACCACAATCCAGATTCTTCTGGGGAGTTACCAGTACAGTAACCATACCAGGAAGTATTTAATTTATTAAGCTACTGCTTTTCTTAATCTCAGTGGAGATATTTACTGATAAACAGCTACCTACGCAGCATGTTCATGTCGTTCATAAATGAGCTTTTATCTCTCTCCCCTCACCACAAATCAGATTCTTCTGAGGAGTTCCCAGTACATTATCCTTTCCCCTGTGTAATTACCTTAACAAGCTCCAGCTGTTTTTATTCTCAGAAGGTTTACTCCCTGATATACAGCTGCCTACCCCCTTCGTAAGTGCTGGTCCTAAATGAGCTTTTTTCTCTGTTCCCTCACCACAATCCAGATTCTTTTGGGGAGATACCAGTACAGTAACCATACCAGGAAGTACTTAATTTATTAAGCTACTGCTTTTCTTAATCTCAGTGGAGATATTTACTGATAAACAGCTACCTACTCAGCATGTTCATGTCGTTCCTAAATGAGCTTTTTTCTCTGTTCCCTCACCACAATCCAGATTCTTTTGGGGAGTTACCAGTACAGTATCCATACCAGGAAGTACTTAATTTATTAAGCTGCTGCTTTTCTTAATCGCAGTGGAGATATTTACTGATAAACAGCTACGTATGCAGCATGTTCATGTCGTTCCTAAATGAGCTTTTATCTCTCTCCCCTCACCACAAATCAGATTCTTCTGAGGAGTTCCCAGTACATTATCCTTTCCCCTGTGTAATTACCTTAACAAGGTCCAGCTGTTTTTATTCTCAGATGTTTTACTCCCTGATATACAATTGCCTGCCCCATTCGTAAGTGCAGGTCCTAAATGAGCTTTTTTCTCTTTTCCCTCACCACAATCCAGATTCTTTTGGGGAGTTACCAGTACAGTAACGATACCAGGAAGTACTTAATTTATTAAGCTACTGCTTTTCTTAATCACAGTGGAGATATTTACTGATAAACAGCTACCTACGCAGCATGTTCATGTCGTTCCTAAATGAGCTTTTATCTCTCTCCCGTCACCACAAATCAGATTCTTCTGAGGAGTTCCCAGTACAATATTCTTTCCCCTGTGTAATTACCTTAACAAGCTCCAGCTGTTTTTAGTCTCAGAATATTTACTCCCTGATATACAGCTGCCTACCACCTTCGTAAGTGCAGGTCCTAAATGAGCTTTTTTCTCTGTTCGCTCACCACAATCCAGATTCTTTTGGGGAGTTACCAGTACAGTAACCATACCAGGAAGTATTTAATTTATTAAGCTACTGCTTTTCTTAATCTCCGTGGAGATATTTACTGATAAACAGCTACCTACGCAGCATGTTCATGTCGTTCCTAAATGAGCTTTTTTCTCTGTTCCGTCACCACAATCCAGATTCTTTTGTGGAGTTACCAGTACAGTTTCCATACCAGGAATTACTTAATTTATTAAGCTACTGCTTTTCTTAATCTCAGTGGAGATATTTACTGATAAACAGCTACGTATGCAGCATGTTCATGTCGTTCCTAAATGAGCTTTTATCTCTCTCCCCTCACCACAAATCAGATTCTTCTGAGGAGTTCCCAGTACATTATCCTTTCCCCTGTGTAATTACCTTAACAACCTCCAGCTGTTTTTATTCTCAGAAGCGATAATCCCTGATATACAGCTGCCTACCCCCTTCGTAATTGCAGGTCCTAATTGAGCTTTTTTCTCTGTTCCCTCACCACAATCCAGATTCTTTTGGGGAGTTACAAGTACAGTAACCATACCAGAAAGTACTTAATTTATTAAGCTACTGCTTTTCTTAATCTCAGTGGAGATATTTACTGATAAACAGCTACCTACGCAGCATGTTCATGTCGTTCCTAAATGAGCTTTTATCTCTCTCCCATCACCACAAATCAGATTCTTCTGAGGAGTTCCCAGTACATTATCCTTTCCCCTGTGTAATTACCTTAACAAGCTCCAGCTGTTTTTATTCTCAGAAGGTTTACTCCCTGATATACAGCTGCCTACCCCATTCGTATGTGCAGGTCCTAAATGAGCTTTTTTCTCTGTTCCCTCACCACAATCCAGATTCTTTTGGGGAGTTACCAGTACAGTAACCATACCAGGAAGTACTTAATTTATTAAGCTACTGCTTTTCTTAATCTCAGTGGAGATATTTACTGATAAACAGCTACCTACGCAGCATGTTCATGTCGTTCCTAAATGAGCTTTTATCTCGCTCCCCTCACCACAAATCAGATTCTACTGAGGAGTTCCCAGTACAGTATCCTTTCCACCGTGTAATTACCTTAACAAGCTCCAGATGTTTTTATTCTCAGAAGGTTTACTCCCTGATATACAGCTGCCTAACCCCTTTGTAAGTGCAGGTAGTAAATGAGCTTTTTTCTCTGTTCCCTCACCACAATCCAGGGTCTTTTGGGGAGTTACCAGTACAGTAACCATACCAGGAAGTACTTAACTTTTTAAGCTACTGCTTTTCTTAATCTCAGTGGAGATATTTACTGATAAACAGCTACCTACGCAGCACGTTCATGTCGTTCCTAAATGAGCTTTTATCTCTCTCCCCTCACCACAAATCAGATTCGGCTGAGGAGTTCCCAGTACATTATCCTTTCCCCTGTGTAATTGCCTTAACAAGCTCCAGCTGTTTTTATTCTCAGAAGGTTTACTCCCTGATATACAGCTGCCTACCCCCTTCGTAAGTGCCGGTCCTAAATGAGCTTTTTTCTCTGTTCACTCACCACAATCCAGATTCTTTTGGGGAGTTACCAGTACAGTAACCATACCAGGAAGTACTTAATTCATTAAGCTACTGCTTTTCTTAATCTCAGTGGAGATATTTACTGATAAACAGCTACGTATGCAGCATGTTCATGTCGTTCCTAAATGAGCTTTTAGCTCTCTCCCCTCACCACAAATCAGATTCTTCTGAGGAGTTCCCGGTACATTATCCTTTCCCCTGTGTAATTACCCTAACAAGCTCCAGCTGTTTTTATTCTCAGAAGGTTTACTCCCTGATATACAGCTGCCTGCCCATTTCGTAAGTGCAGGTCCTAAATGAACTTTTTTCTCTCTTCCCTCACCGCAATCCAGATTCTTTTGGGGAGTTACCAGTACAGTAACCATACCAGGAAGTACTTAATTTATTAAGCTACTGCTTTTCTTAATCTAAGTGGAGATATTTACTGATAAACAGCTACCTACGCAGCATGTTCATGTCGTTCCTAAATGAGCTTTTTTCTCTGTTCCCTCACCACAATCCAGATTCTTTTGGGGAGATACCAGTACAGTAACCATACCAGGAAGTACTTAATTTATTAAGCTACTGCTTTTCTTAATCTCAGTGGAGATATTTACTGATAAACAGCTACCTACGCAGCATGTTCATGTCGTTCCTAAATGAGCTTTTTTCTCTGTTCCCTCACCACAATCCAGATTCTTTTGGGGAGTTACCAGTACAGTATCCATACCAGGAAGTACTTAATTTATTAAGCTGCTGCTTTTCTTAATCGCAGTGGAGATATTTACGGATAAACAGCTACGTACGCAGCATGTTCATGTCTTTCCTAAATGAGCTTTTTTCTCTGTTCCCTCACCACAATCCAGATACTTTTGGGGAGTTACCAGTACAGTATCCATACCAGGAAGTACTTAATTTATTAAGCTACTGCTTTTCTTAATCTCAGTGGAGATATTTACTGATAAACAGCTACCTATGCAGCATTTACATGTCGTTCCTAATACAGCTTTTAGCTCTCTCCCCTCACCACAAATCAGATTCTTCTGAGGAGTTCCCGGTACATTATCCTTTCCCCTGTGTAATTACCTTAACAAGCTCCAGCTGTTTTTATTCTCAGAAGGTTTACTCCCTGATATACAGCTGCCTGCCCATTTCGTAAGTGCAGGTAATAAATGAACTTTTTTCTCTCTTCCCTCACCGCAATCCAGATTCTTTTGGGGAGTTACCAGTACAGTAACCATACCAGGAAGTACTTAATTTATTAAGCTACTGCTTTTCTTAATCTCAGTGGAGATATTTACTGATAAACAGCTACCTACGCAGCATGTTCATGTCGTTCCTAAATGAGCTTTTTTCTCTGTTCCCTCACCACAATCCAGATTCTTTTGGGGAGATACCAGTACAGTAACCATACCAGGAAGTACTTAATTTATTAAGCTATTGCTTTTCTTAATCTCAGTGGAGATATTTACTGATAAAAAGCTACCTACGCAGCATGTTCATTTCGTTCCTACGTGAGCTTTTATCTCTCTCCCCTCACCACAAATCAGATTCTTCTGAGAAGTTCCCAGTACATTATCCTTTCCCCTGTGTAATTACCTTAACAAGCTCCAGCTGTTTTTATTCTCAGAAGTTTTACTCCCTGATATACAGCTGCCTGCCCATTTCGTAAGTGCAGGTCCTAAATGAACTTTTTTCTCTCTTCCCTCACCGAAATCCAGATTCTTTTGGGGAGTTACCAGTACAGTAACCATACCAGGAAGTACTTAATTTATTAAGCTACTGCTTTTCTTAATCTCAGTGGAGATATTTACTGATAAACAGCTACGTATGCAGCATGTTCATGTCGTTCCTAAATGAGCTTTTATCTCTCTCCCCTCACCACAAATCAGATTCTTCTGAGGAGTTCCCAGTACATTACCCTTTCCCCTGTGTAATTACCTTAACAACCTCCAGCTGTTTTTATTCTCAGAAGCGATAATCCCTGATATACAGCTGCCTACCCCCTTCGTAATTGCAGGTCCTAATTGAGCTTTTTTCTCTGTTCCCTCACCACAATCCAGATTCTTTTGGGGAGTTACCAGTACAGTATCCATACCAGGAAGTACTTAATTTATTAAGCTGCTGCTTTTCTTAATCGCAGTGGAGATATTTACGGATAAACAGCTACGTACGCAGCATGTTCATGTCTTTCCTAAATGAGCTTTTTTCTCTGTTCCCTCACCACAATCCAGATACTTTTGGGGAGTTACCAGTACAGTATCCATACCAGGAAGTACTTAATTTATTAAGCTACTGCTTTTCTTAATCTCAGTGGAGATATTTACTGATAAACAGCTACGTATGCAGCATGTTCATGTCGTTCCTAAATGAGCTTTTAGCTCTCTCCCCTCACCACAAATCAGATTCTTCTGAGGAGTTCCCGGTACATTATCCTTTCCCCTGTGTAATTACCTTAACAAGCTCCAGCTGTTTTTATTCTCAGAAGGTTTACTCCCTGATATACAGCTGCCTGCCCATTTCGTAAGTGCAGGTCCTAAATGAACTTTTTTCTCTCTTCCCTCACCGCAATCCATATTCTTTTGGGGAGTTACCAGTACAGTAACCATACCAGGAAGTACTTAATTTATTAAGCTACTGCTTTTCTTAATCTCAGTGGAGATATTTACTGATAAACAGCTACCTACGCAGCATGTTCATGTCGTTCCTAAATGAGCTTTTTTCTCTGTTCCCTCACCACAATCCAGATTCTTTTGGGGAGATACCAGTACAGTAACCATACCAGGAAGTACTTAATTTATTAAGCTACTGCTTTTCTTAATCTCAGTGGAGATATTTACTGATAAACAGCTACCTACGCAGCATGTTCATGTCGTTCCTAAATGAGCTTTTTTCTCTGTTCCCTCACCACAATCCAGATTCTTTTGGGGAGTTACCAGTACAGTATCCATACCAGGAAGTACTTAATTTATTAAGCTGCTGCTTTTCTTAATCGCAGTGGAGATATTTACGGATAAACAGCTACGTATGCAGCATGTTCATGTCGTTCCTAAATGAGCTTTTATCTCTCTCCCCTCATCACAAATCAGATTCTTCTGAGGGGTTCCCAGTACATTTTCCTTTCCCCAGTGTAATTACCTTAACAAGGTCCAGCTGTTTTTATTCTCAGATGTTTTACTCCCTGATATACAACTGCCTGCCCCATTCGTAAGTGCAGGTCCTAAATGAGCTTTTTTCTCTGTTCCCTCACAAAAATCCAGATTCTTTGGGGAGTTACCAGTACAGTAACCATACCAGGAAGTACTTAATTTATTAAGCTACTGCTTTTCTTAATCTCAGTGGAGATATTTACTGATAAACAGCTACGTACGCAGCATGTTCATGTCTTTCCTAAATGAGCTTTTTTCTCTGTTCCCTCACCACAATCCAGATACTTTTGGGGAGTTACCAGTACAGTATCCATACCAGGAAGTACTTAATTTATTAAGCTACTGCTTTTCTTAATCTCAGTGGAGATATTTACTAATAAACAGCTACGTATGCAGCATGTTCATGTCGTTCCTAAATGAGCTTTTATCTCTCTCCCCTCACCACAAATCAGATTCTTCTGAGGAGTTCCCGGTACATTATACTTTCCCCTGTGTAATTACCTTAACAAGCTCCAGCTGTTTTTATTCTCAGAAGATTTACTTCCTGATATACAGCTGCCTACCCCCTTCGTAAGTGCAGGTCCTAAATGAGCTTTTTTCTCTGTTCCCTCACCACAATACAGATTCTTCTGGGGAGTTACCAGTACAGTAACCATACCAGGAAGTAATTAATTTATTAAGCTACTGCTTTTCTTAATCTCAGTGGAGATATTTACTGATACACAGCTACCTACGCAGCATGTTCATGTCGTTCCTAAATGAGCTTTTATCGCTCTCCCATCACCACAAATCAGATACGTCTGAGGAGTTCCCAGTACATTATCCTTTCCGCTGTGTAATTACCTTAACAAGCTCCAGCTGTTTTTATTCTCAGAAGGTTAACTCCCTGATATACAGCTGCCTACCCCCTTCGTAAGTGCAGGTCTTAAATGAGCTTTTTTCTCTGTTCCCTGACCACAATCCAGATTCTTTTGGGGAGTTACCAGTACAGTAACCATACCAGGAAGTACTTAATTTATTAAGCTACTGATTTTCTTAATCTCAGTGGAGATATTTACTAATAAACAGCTACCTACGCAGCATGTTCATGTCGTTCCTAAATGAGCTTTTATCGCTCTCCCCTCACCACAAATCAGATTCTTCTGAGGAGTTCCCAGTACATTATCCTTTCCCCTGTGTAATTACCTTAACAAGCTCCAGTTGTTTTTATTTTCAGAAGGTTTACTCCCCGATGTACAGCTGCCTACCCCCTTCGTAAGTGCAGGTCATAAATGAGCTTTTTTCTCTGTTCCCTCACCACAATCCAGATTCTTTTGGGGAGTTACCAGTACAGTAACCATACCAGGAAGTACTTAATTTATTAAGCTACTGCTTTTCTTAATCTCAGTGGAGATATTTACTGTTAATCAGCTACCTACGCAGCATGTTCATATCGTTCCTAAATGAGCTTTTATCTCTCTCCCCTCAACACAAATCAGATTCTTCTGAGGAGTTCCCAGTACATTATCCTTTCCCCTGTGTAATTACGTTAACAAGCTCCACCTGTTTTTATTCTCAGAAGGGATACTCCCTGATATACAGCTGCCTACCCACTTCGTAAGTGCAGGTCTTAACTGAGCTTTTTTCTCTGTTCCCTCACCACAATCCAGATTCTTTTGGGGAGTTACCAGTACAGTAACCATACCAGGAATTACTTAATTTATTAAGATACTGCTTTTCTTAATCTCAGTGGAGATATTTAATGATAAACAGCTACCTACGCAGCATGTTCATGTCGTTCCTAAATGAGCTTTTATCTCTCTCCCCTCACCACAAATCAGATTCTTCTGTGGAGTTCCCAGTACATTATCCTTTCCCCTGTGTAATTACCTTAACAAGCTCCAGCTGTTTTTATTCCTAGAAGGTTTACTCCCTGATATACAGCCGCCTACACCCTTCGTAAGTGCAGGTCCTAAATGAGCATTTTTCTCTGTTCCCTCACCACAATCCAGATTCTTTTGGGGAGTTATCAGTACAGTAACCATACCAGGAAGTACTTAATTTATTAAGCTACTGCTTTTCTTAATCTGAGTGGAGATATTTACTGATAAACAGCTACCTACGCAGCATGTTCATGTCGTTCCTAAATGAGCTTTTTTCTCTGTTCCCTCACCACAATCCAGATTCTTTTGGGGAGTTACCAGTATAGTATCCATACCAGGAAGTACTTAATTTATTAAGCTGCTGCTTTTCTTAATCGCAGTGGAGATATTTACGGATAAACAGCAACGTATGCAGCATGTTCATTCGTTCCTAAATGAGCTTTTATCTCTCTCCCTTCATCACAAATCAGATTCTTCTGAGGAGTTCCGAGTACATTATCCTTTCCCCTCTGTAATTACCTTAACAAGGTCCAGCTGTTTTTATTCTCAGAAGTTTTACTCCCTGATATACAACTGCCTGCCCCATTCGTAAGTGCAGGTCCTAAATGAGCTTTTTTCTCTGTTCCCTCACCACAATCCAGATTCTTTTGGGGAGTTACCAGTACAGTAACCATAGCAGGAAGTACTTAATTTATTAAGCTACTGCTTTTCTTAATCTCAGTGGAGATATTTACTGATAAACAGGTACTTACGCAGCATGTTCATGTCGTTCCTAAATGAGCTTTTATCTCTCTCCCGTCACCACAAATCAGATTCTTCTGAGGAGTTCCCAGTACAATATCCTTTCCCCTGTGTAATTACCTTAACAAGCTCCAGCTGTTTTTAGTCTCAGAATATTTACTCCCTGATATACAGCTGCCTACCACCTTCGTAAGTGCAGGTCCTAAATGAGCTTTTTTCTCTGTTCCCTCACCACAATCCAGATTCTTTTGGGGAATTACCAGTACAGTAACCATACCAGGAAGTACTTAATTTATTAAGCTACTGCTTTTCTTAATCTCAGTGGAGATATTTACTGATAAACAGCTACCTACGCAGCATGTTCATGTCGTTCCTAAATGAGCTTTTTTCTCTGTTCCCTCACCACAATCCAGATTCTTTTGGGGAGTTACCAGTACAGTATCCATACCAGGAAGTACTTAATTTATTAAGCTACTGCTTTTCATAATCTCAGTGGAGATATTAACAGATAAACAGCTACGTATGCAGCATGTTCATGTCGTTCCTAAATGAGCTTTTATCTCTCTCCCCTCACCACAAATCAGATTCTTCTGAGGAGTTCCCAGTACATTATCCTTTCCCCTGTGTAATTACCTTAACAAGCTCCAGATGTTTTTATTCTCAGAAGCGATACTCCCTGATATACAGCTGCCTACCCCCTTCGTAATTGCAAGTCCTAAATGAGATTTTTTCTCTTTTCCCTCACAAAATCCAGATTCTTTGGGGAGTTACCAGTACAGTAACCATACCAGGAAGTACTTAATTTATTAAGCTACTGCTTTTCTTAATCTCAGTGGAGATATTTACTGATAAACAGCTACGTAAGCAGCATGTTCATGTCTTTCCTAAATGAGCTTTTTTCTCTGTTCCCTCACCACAATCCAGATTCTTTTGGGGAGTTACCAGTACAGTATCCATACCAGGAAGTACTTAATTTATTAAGCTACTGCTTTTCTTAATCTCAGTGGAGATATTTACTAATAAACAGCTACGTATGCAGCATGTTCATGTCGTTCCTAAATGAGCTTTTTTCTCTCTCCCCTCACCACAAATCAGATTCTTCTGAGGAGTTCCCGGTACATTATACTTTCAATGTGTAATTACCTTAACAAGCTCCAGCTGTTTTTATTCTCAGAAACTTTACTTCCTGATATACAGCTGCCTACCCCCTTCGTAAGTGCAGGTCCTAAATGAGCTTTTTTCTCTGTTCCCTGACCAAAATCCAGATTCTTTTGGGGAGTTACCAGTACAGTAACCATACCAGGAAGTACTTAATTTATTAAGCTACTGCTTTTCTTAATCTCAGTGGAGATATTTACTGATAAACAGCTACCTACGCAGCATGTTCATGTCGTTCCTAAATGAGCTTTTATCGCTCTCCCCTCACCACAAATCAGACTCTTCTGAGGAGTTCCCAGTACATTATCATTTCCCCTGTGTAATTACCTTAACAAGCTCCAGTTGTTTTTATTTTCAGAAGGTTTACTCCCCGATATACAGCTGCCTACCCCCTTCGTAAGTGCAGGTCCTAAAAGAGCTTTTTTCTCTGTTCCCTCACCACAATCCAGATTCTTTTGGGGAGTTACCAGTAGAGTAACCATACCAGGAAGTACTTAATTTATTAAGCTACTGCTTTTCTTAATCTCAGTGGAGATATTTACTGATAATCAGCTACCTACGCAGCATGTTCATGTCGTTCCTATATGAGCTTTTATCTCTCTCCCCTCACCACAATTCAGATTCTTCTGAGGAGTTCCCAGTACATTATCCTTTCCCCTGTGTAATTACCTTAACAAGCTCCAGCTGTTTTTATTCTCAGAAGGTTTACTCCCTGATATACAGCTGCCTACCCCTTTCGTAAGTGCAGGTCCTAAATGAGCTTTTTTCTCTGTCCCCTCACCACAGTCCAGATTCTTTTGGGGAGTTACCAGTACAGTAACCATACCAGGAAGTACTTAATTTATTAAGCTACTGCTTTTCTTAATCTGAGTGGAGATATTTACTGATAAACAGCTACCTACGCAGCATGTTCATGTCGGTCCTAAATGAGCTTTTATCTCTCTCCCCTCACCACAAATCAGATTCTTCTGAAGAGTTCCCAGTACATTATCCTTTCCCCTGTGTAATAACCTTAACAAGCTCCAGCTGTTTTTATTCTCAGAAAGTTTACTCCCTGATATACAGCTGCCTACACCCTTCGTAAGTGCAGGTCCTAAATGAGCTTTTTTCTCTGTTCCCTCACCACAATCCAGATTCTTTGGGGGAGTTACCAGTACAGTAACCATACCAGGAAGTACTTAATTTATTAAGCTACTGCTTTTCTTAATCTCAGTGGAGATATTTACTGATAAACAGCTACCTACGCAGCATGTTCATGTCGTTCCTAAATGAGCTTTTATCTCTCTCCCCTCACCACAAATCAGATTCTTCTGAGGAGTTCCCAGTACATTATCCTTTCCCCTGTGTAATTACCTTAACAAGCTCCAGCTGTTTTTATTCTCAGAAGGTTTACTCCCTGATATACTGCTGCCTACCCCCTTCGTAAGTGCAGGTCCTAAATGAGCTTTTTTCTCTGTTCCCTCACCACAATCCAGATTCTTTTGGGGAGTTACCAGTACAGTAACCATACCAGGAAGTACTTAATTTATTAAGCTACTGCTTTTCTTAATCTCAGTGGAGATATTTACTGATAAACAGCTACCCAAGCAGCATGTTCATGTCGTTCCTAAATGAGCTTTTATCTCCATCACCACAAATCAGATTCTTCTGAGGAGTTCCCAGTACATTATCCTTTCCCCTGTGTAATTACCTTAACAAGCTCCAGCTGTTTTTATTCTCAGAAGGTTTACTCCCTGATATACAGCTGCCTACCCCCTTCGTAAGTGCAGGTCCTAAATGAGCTTTTTTCTCTGTTCCCTCACCACAATCCAGATTATTTTGGGGAGGTATCAGTACAGTAACCATACCAGGAAGTACTTAATTTATTAAGCTACTGCTTTTCTTAATCTCAGTGGAGATATTTACTCATAAACAGCTACCTACGCAGCATGTTCATGTCGTTCCTAAATGAGCTTTTATCTCTCTCCCCTCACCACAATTCAGATTATTCTGAGGAGTTCCCAGTAAATTATCCTTTCCCCTGTGTAATTACCTTAACAAGCTCCAGCTGTTTTTATTCTCAGAAGGTTTACTCCCTGATATACAGCTGACTACCCCCTTCGTAAGTGCAGGTCCTAAATGAGCTTTTTTCTCTGTCCCCTCACCACAATCCAGATTCTTTTGGGGAGTTACCAGTACAGTAACCATACCAGGAAGTACTTAATTTATTAAGCTACTGCTTTTCTTATTCTGAGTGGAGATATTTACTGATAAACAGCTACCTACGCAGCATGTTCATGTCGTTCCTAAATGAGCTTTTATCTCTCTCCCCTCACCACAAATCAGATTCTTCTGAGGAGTTCCCAGTACATTATCCTTTCCCCTGTGTAATTACCTTAACAAGCTCCAGCTGTTTTTATTCTCAGAAGGTTTACTCCCCGATATACAGCTGCCTACCCCCTTCGTAAGTGCAGGTCCTAAATGAGCTTTTTTCTCTGTTCCCTCACCACAATCCAGATTCTTTTGGGGAGTTACCAGTACAGTAACCATACCAGTAAGTACTTAATTTATTAAGCTACTGCTTTTCTTAATCTCAGTGGAGATATTTACTGATAAACAGCTACCTACGCAGCATGTTCATGTCCTTCCTAAATGAGCTTTTATCTCTCTCCCCTCACCACAAATCAGATTCTTCTGAGGAATTCCCAGTACATTATCCTTTCCCCTGTGTAAGTACCTTAACGAGATCCAGCTGTTTTTATTCTCAGAAGGTTTACTCCCTGATAAACAGCTGCCTACCACCTTCGTAAGTGCAGGTCCTAAATGAGCTTTTTTCTCTGTTCCCTCACCACAATCCAGATTCTTTTGGGGAGTTACCAGTACAGTAACCATACCAGGAAGTACTTAATTTATTAAGCTACTGCTTTTCTTAATCTCAGTGGAGATATTTACTGATAAACAGCTACCTACGCAGCATGTTCATGTCGTTCCTAAATGAGCTTTTATCTCTCTCCCCTCACCACAAATCAGATTCTTCTGAGGAGTTCCCAGTACATTATCCGTTCCCCTGTGTAATTACCTTAACAAGCTCCAGCTCTTTTTATTCTCAGAAGGTTTACTCCCTGATATACAGCTGCCTACCCCCTTCGTAAGTGCAGGTCCTAAGTGAGCTTTTTTCTCTGTTCCCTCACCACAATCCAGATTCTTTTGGGGAGTTACCAGTAAAGTAACCATACCAGGAAGTACTTAATTTATTAAGCTACTGCTTTTCTTAATCTCAGTGGAGATATTTACTGATAAACAGCTACCTACGCAGCATGTTCATGTCGTTCCTAAATGAGCTTTTATCTCTCTCCCCTCACCACAAATCAGATTCTTCTGAGGAGTTCCCAGTACATTATCCTTTCCCCTGTGTAATTTCCTTAACAAGCTCCAGCTGTTTTTATTCTCCGAAGGTTTACTCCCTGATATACAGCTGCCTACCCCCTTCGTAAGTACAGGTACTAAATGAGCTTTTTTCTCTGTTCCCTCACCACAATCCAGATTCTTTTGGGGAGTTACCAGTACAGTAACCATACCAGGAAGTACCTAATTTATTAAGCTACTGCTTTTCTTAATCTCAGTGGAGATATTTACTGATAAACAGCTACGTACGCAGCATGTTCATGTCGTTCCTAAATGAGCTTTATTCTCTGTTCACTCACCACAATCCAGATTCTTTTGGGGAGTTACCAGTACAGTATCCATACCAGGAAGTACTTAATTTATTAAGCTACTGCTTTTCTTAATCTCAGTGGAGATATTTACTAATAAACAGCTACGTATGCAGCATGTTCATGTCGTTCCTAAATGAGCTTTTATCTCTCTCCCCTCACCACAAATCAGATTCTTCTGAAGAGTTTTCGGTACATTGTACTTTCCCCTGTGTAATTACCTTAACAAGCTCCAGCTGTTTTTATTCTCAGAAGGTTTACTCCCCGATATACAGCTGCCTACCCACTTCGTAAGTGCAGGTCCTAATTAGCTTTTTTCTCTGTTCCCTCACCACAATCCAGATTCTTTTGGGGAGTTACCAGTACAGTAACCATACCAGGAAGTACTTAATTTATTAAGCTACTGCTTTTCTTAATCTCAGTGGAGATATTTACTGATAAACAGCTACCTATGCAGCATGTTCATGTCGTTCCTAAATGAGCTTTTATCTCTCTCCCCTCACCACAAATAACATTCTTCTGAGGAGTTCCCAGTACATTATCCTTTCCCCTGTGTAATTACCTTAACAAGCTCCAGCTCTTTTTATTCTCAGAAGGTTTACTCCCTGATATACCGCTGCCTACCCCCTTCGTAAGGGAAGGTCCTAAATGAGCTTTTTTCTCTGTTCCCTCACCACAATCCAGATTCTTTTGGGGAGTTACCAGTACAGTAACCATACCAGGAAGTACTTAATTTATTAAGCTACTGCTTTTCTTAATCTCAGTGGAGATATTTACTGATAAACAGCTACCTACGCAGCATGTTCATGTCGTTCCTAAAGGAGCTTTTATCTCTCTCCCCTCACCACAAATCAGATTCTTCTGTGGAGTTCCCAGTACATTATCCTTTCCCCTGTGTAATTACCTTAACAAGCTCCAGCTGTTTTTATTCTCAGAAGGTTTACTCCCTGATATACAGCTGCCTACCCCCTTCGTAAGTGCAGGTCCTAAATGAGCTTTTTTCTCTGTTCCCTCACCACAATCCAGATTCTTTGGGGAGTTACCAGTACAGTAACCATACCAGGAAGTACTTAATTTATTAAGCTACTGCTTTTCTTAATCTCAGTGGAGATATTTACTAATAAACAGCTACGTATGCAGGATGTTCATGTCGTTCCTAAATGAGCTTTTATCTCTCTCCCCTCACCACAAATCAGATTCTTGTGAGGAGTTCCAAAGACATTATCCTTTCCCCTGTGTAATTACCTTAACAAGCTCCACCTGTTTTTATTCTCAGAAGGGATACTCCCTGATATACAGCTGCCTACCCCCTTCGTAAGTGCAGGTTTTAACTGAGCTTTTTTCCCTGTTCCCTCACCACAATCCAGATTCTTTTGGGGAGTTACCAGTACAGTAACCATACCAGGAAGTACTTAATTTATTAAGCTACTGATTTTCTTAATCTCAGTGGAGATATTTACTGATAAACAGCTATCTACGCAGCATGTTCATGTCGTAACTAAATGAGCTTTTATCTCTCTCCCCTCACCACAAATCAGATTCTTCTGAGGAGTTCCCAGTACATTATCCTTTCCCCTGGGTAATTACCTTAACAAGCTCCTGCTGTTCTTATTCTCAGAAGGTTTACTCCCTGATATACAGCTTCCTACCCCTTTCGTTAGTGCAGGTCCTAAATGAGCTTTTTTCTCTGTTCCCTCACCACAATCCAGATTCTTTTCGGGAGTTACCAGTACAGTAACCATACCAGGAAGTACTTAATTTATTAAGCTACTGCTTTTCTTAATCTCAGTGGAGATATTTACTGATAAACAGCTACCTACGCAGCATGTTCATGTCGTTCCTAAATGAGCTTTTACCTCGCTCCCCTCACCACAAATCAGATTCTTCTGAGGAGTTCCCAGTATATTATCCTATCCCCTGTGTAATTACCTTAACAAGCTCCAGCTGTTTTTATTCTCAGAAGGTTTACTCCCAGATATACAGCTGCCTACCACCTTCGTAAGTGCAGGTCCTAAATGAGCTTTTTTCTCTGTTCCCACACCAAAATCCAGATTCTTTTGGGGAGTTACCAGTACAGTAACCATACCAGGAAGTATTTAATTTATTAAGCTACTGCTTTTCTTAATCTCAGTGGAGATATTTACTGATAAACAGCTACCTACGCAGCATGTTCATGTCGTTCATAAATGAGCTTTTATCTCTCTCCCCTCACCACAAATCAGATTCTTCTGAGGAGTTCCCAGTACATTATCCTTTCCCCTGTGTAATTACCTTAACAAGCTCCAGCTGTTTTTATTCTCAGAAGGTTTACTCCCTGATATACAGCTGCCTACCCGCTTCGTAACTGCCGGTCCTAAATGAGCTTTTTTCTCTGTTCCCTCACCACAATCCAGATTCTTTTGGGGAGTTACCAGTACAGTATCCATACCAGGAAGTACTTAATTTATTAAGCTGCTGCTTTTCTTAATCGCAGTGGAGATATTTACGGATAACCAGCTACGTATGCAGCATGTTCATGTCGTTCCTAAATGAGCTTTTATCTCTCTCCCCTCATCCCAAATCAGATTCTTCTGAGGAGTTCCCAGTACATTTTCCTTTCCCCTGTGTAATTACCTTAACAAGGTCCAGCTGTTTTTATTCTCAGATGTTTTACTCCCTGATATACAACTGCCTGCCCCATTCGTAAGTGCAGGTCCTAAATGAGCTTTTTTCTCTTTTCCCTCACCACAATCCAGATTCTTTTGGGGAGTTACCAGTACAGTATCCATACCAGGAAGTACTTAATTTATTAAGCTACTGCTTTTCTTAATCTCAGTGGAGATATTTACTGATAAACAGCTACGTATGCAGCATGTACATGTCGTTCCTAAATGAGCTTTTATCTCTCTCCCCTCACCACAAATCAGATTCTTCTGAGGAGTTCCCAGTACATTATCCTTTCCCCTGTGTAATTACCTTAACAAGCTCCAGCTGTTTTTATTCTCTGAAGGTTTACTCCCTGGTATACTGCGGCCTACCCCCTTCGTAAGTGCAGTTCCTAAATGAGCTTTTTTTCTCTGTTCCCTCACCACAATCCAGATTCTTTTGGGGAGTTACCAGTACAGTAACCATACCAGGAAGTACTTAATTTTTTAAGAAACTGCGTTTCTTTATCTCAGTGGAGATATTTACTGATAAACAGCTACCTACGCAGCATTTTCATGTCGTTCCTAAATGAGCTTTTATCTCTCTCCACTCACCACAAATCAGATTCTTCGGAGGAGTTCCCAGTACACTATCCTTTCCCCTGTGTAATTACCTTAACAAGCTCCAGCTGTTTTTATTCTCAGAAGGTTTACTCCTGATATACAGCTGCTTGCCCCTTTCGTAAGTGCAGGTCCTAAATGAACTTTTTTCTCTGTTCCCTCACCACAATCCAGATTCTTTTGGGGAGTTTACAGTACAGTAACCATACCAGGAAGTACTTAATTTATTAAGCTACTGCTTTACTTAATCTCAGTGGAGATATTTACTGATAAACAGCTACATACCCAGCATGTTCATGTCGTTCCTAAATGAGCTTTTAGCTCTCTCCCCTCACCACAAATCAGATTCTTCTGAGGAGTTCCCGGTACATTATCCTTTCCCCTGTGTAATTACCTTAACAAACTCCAGCTGTTTTTATTCTCAGAAGGTTTACTCCCTGATATACAGCTGCCTGCCCATTTCGTAAGTGCAGGTCCTAAATGAACTTTTTTCTCTCTTCCCTCACCGCAATCCAGATTCTTTTGGGGAGTTACCTGTACAGTAACCATACCAGGAAGTACTTAATTTATTAAGCTACTGCTTTTCTTAATCACAGTGGAGATATTTACTGATAAACAGCTACCTACGCAGCATGTTAATGTCGTTCCTAAATGAGCTTTTATCTCTCTCCCGTCACCACAATCCAGATTCTTTTGTGGAGTTACCAGTACAGTATCCATACCAGGAAGTACTTAATTTATTAAGCTACTGCTTTTCTTAATCTCAGTGGAGATATTTACTGATAAACAGCTACGTATGCAGCATGTTCATGTCGTTCCTAAATGAGCTTTTATCTCTCTCCCCTCACCACAAATCAGATTCTTCTGAGGAGTTCCCAGTACATTATCCTTTCCCCTGTGTAATTACCTTAACAACCTCCAGCTGTTTTTATTCTCAGAAGCGATAATCCCTGATATACAGCTGCCTACCCCCTTCGTAATTGCAGGTCCTAATTTAGCTTTTTTCTCTGTTCCCTCACCACAATCCAGATTCTTTTGGGGAGTTACAAGTACAGTAACCATACCAGAAAGTACTTAATTTATTAAGCTACTGCTTTTCTTAATCTCAGTGGAGATATTTACTGATAAACAGCTACCTACGCAGCATGTTCATGTCGTTCCTAAATGAGCTTTTATCTCTCTCCCCTCACCACAAATCAGATTCTTCTGAGGAGTTCCCAGTACATTATCCTTTCCCCTGTGTAATTACCTTAACAAGCTCCAGCTGTTTTTATTCTCAGAAGGTTTACTCACTGATATACAGCTGCCTACCACATTCGTAGGTGCAGGTCCTAAATGAGCTTTTTTCTCTGTTCCCTCACCACAATCCAGATTCTTTTGGGGAGTTACCAGTACAGTAACCATACCAGGAAGTACTTAATTTATTAAGCTACTGCTTTTCTTAATCTCAGTGGAGATATTTACTGATAAACAGCTACCTACGCAGCATGTTCATGTCGTTCCTAAATGAGCTTTTATCTCGCTCCCCTCACCACAAATCAGATTCTACTGAGGAGTTCCCAGTACAGTATCCTTTCCACCGTGTAATTACCTTAACAAGCTCCAGATGTTTTTATTCTCAGAAGGTTTACTCCCTGATATACAGCTGCCTACCCCCTTTGTAAGTGCAGGTAGTAAATGAGCTTTTTTCTCTGTTCCCTCACCACAATCCAGGTTCTTTTGGGGAGTTACCAGTACAGTAACCATACCAGGAAGTACTTAATTTTTTAAGCTACTGCTTTTCTTAATCTCAGTGGAGATATTTACTGATAAACAGCTACCTACGCAGCACGTTCATGTCGTTCCTAAATGAGCTTTTATCTCTCTCCCCTCACCACAAATCAGATTCGTCTGAGGAGTTCCCAGTACATTATCCTTTCCCCTGTGTAATTGCCTTAACAAGCTCCAGCTGTTTTTATTCTCAGAAGTTTTACTCCCTGATATACAGCTGCCTACCCCCTTCGTAAGTGCCGGTCCTAAATGAGCTTTTTTCTCTGTTCACTCACCACAATCCAGATTCTTTTGGGGAGTTACCAGTACAGTAACCATATCAGGAAGTACTTAATTTATTAAGCTACTGCTTTTCTTAATCTCAGTGGTGATATTTACTGATAAACAGCTACCTACCCAGCATGTTCATGTCGTTCCTAAATGAGCTTTTAGCTCTCTCCCCTCACCACAAATCAGATTCTTCTGAGGAGTTCCCGGTACATTATCCTTTCCCCTGTGTAATTAACTTAACAAGCTCCAGCTGTTTTTATTCTCAGAAGGTTTACTCCCTGATATACAGCTGCCTGCCCATTTCGTAAGTGCAGGTCCTAAATGAACTTTTTTCTCTCTTCCCTCACCGCAATCCAGATTCTTTTGGGGAGTTACCAGTACAGTAACCATACCAGGAAGTACTTAATTTATTAAGCTACTGCTTTTCTTAATCTCAGTGGAGATATTTACTGATAAACAGCTACCTACGCAGCATGTTCATGTCGTTCCTAAATGAGCTTTTTTCTCTGTTCCCTAACCACAATCCAGATTCTTTTGGGGAGTTACCAGTACAGTATCCATACCAGGAAGTACTTAATTTATTAAGCTGCTGCTTTTCTTAATCGCAGTGGAGATATTTACGGATAAACAGCTACGTACGCAGCATGTTCATGTCTTTCCTAAATGAGCTTTTTTCTCTGTTCCCTCACCACAATCCAGATACTTTTGGGGAGTTACCAGTACAGTATCCATACCAGGAAGTACTTAATTTATTAAGCTACTGCTTTTCTTAATCTCAGTGGAGATATTTACTGATAAACAGCTACGTATG
This sequence comes from Perognathus longimembris pacificus, assembly GCF_023159225.1. Classification (NCBI taxonomy): domain Eukaryota; kingdom Metazoa; phylum Chordata; class Mammalia; order Rodentia; family Heteromyidae; genus Perognathus; species Perognathus longimembris. The sequence continues at coordinate 8,844 of NW_025956774.1, read as the reverse complement.
CAGCATGTTCATGTCGTTCCTAAATGAGCTTTTAGCTCTCTCCCCTCACCACAAATCAGATTCTTCTGAGGAGTTCCCGGTACATTATCCTTTCCCCTGTGTAATTACCTTAACAAGCTCCAGCTGTTTTTATTCTCAGAAGGTTTACTCCCTGATATACAGCTGCCTGCCCATTTCGTAAGTGCAGGTCCTAAATGAACTTTTTTCTCTCTTCCCTCACCGCAATCCATATTCTTTTGGGGAGTTACCAGTACAGTAACCATACCAGGAAGTACTTAATTTATTAAGCTACTGCTTTTCTTAATCTATGTGGAGATATTTACTGATAAACAGCTACCTACGCAGCATGTTCATGTCGTTCCTAAATGAGCTTTTTTCTCTGTTCCCTCACCACAATCCAGATTCTTTTGGGGAGATACCAGTACAGTAACCATACCAGGAAGTACTTAATTTATTAAGCTACTGCTTTTCTTAATCTCAGTGGAGATATTTACTGATAAACAGCTACCTACGCAGCATGTTCATGTCGTTCCTAAATGAGGTTTTTTCTCTGTTCCCTCACCACAATCCAGATTCTTTTGGGGAGTTACCAGTACAGTATCCATACCAGGAAGTACTTAATTTATTAAGCTGCTGCTTTTCTTAATCGCAGTGGAGATAATTACGGATAAACAGCTACGTATGCAGCATGTTCATGTCGTTCCTAAATGAGCTTTTATCTCTCTCCCCTCATCACAAATCAGATTCTTCTGAGGGGTTCCCAGTACATTTTCCTTTCCCCTGTGTAATTACCTTAACAAGGTCCAGCTGTTTTTATTCTCAGATGTTTTACTCCCTGATATACAACTGCCTGCCCCATTCGTAAGTGCAGGTCCTAAATGAGCTTTTTTCTCTGTTCCCTCACAAAAATCCAGATTCTTTGGGGAGTTACCAGTACAGTAACCATACCAGGAAGTACTTAATTTATTAAGCTACTGCTTTTCTTAATCTCAGTGGAGATATTTACTGATAAACAGCTACGTACGCAGCATGTTCATGTCTTTCCTAAATGAGCTTTTTTCTCTGTTCCCTCACCACAATCCAGATACTTTTGGGGAGTTACCAGTACAGTATCCATACCAGGAAGTACTTAATTTATTAAGCTACTGCTTTTCTTAATCTCAGTGGAGATATTTACTAATAAACAGCTACGTATGCAGCATGTTAATGTCGTTCCTAAATGAGCTTTTATCTCTCTCCCCTCACCACAAATCAGATTCTTCTGAGGAGTTCCCGGTACATTATACTTTCCCCTGTGTAATTACCTTAACAAGCTCCAGCTGTTTTTATTCTCAGAAGATTTACTTCCTGATATACAGCTGCCTACCCCCTTCGTAAGTGCAGGTCCTAAATGAGCTTTTTTCTCTGTTCCCTCACCACAATCCAGATTCTTCTGGGGAGTTACCTGTACAGTAACCATACCAGGAAGTACTTAATTTATTAAGCTACTGCTTTTCTTAATCTCAGTGGAGATATTTATTGATACACAGCTACCTACGCAGCATGTTCATGTCGTTCCTAAATGAGCTTTTATCGCTCTCCCATCACCACAAATCAGATACTTCTGAGGAGTTCCCAGTACATTATCCTTTCCGCTGTGTAATTACCTTAACAAGCTCCAGCTGTTTTTATTCTCAGAAGGTTAACTCCCTGATATACAGCTGCCTACCCCCTTCGTAAGTGCAGGTCTTAAATGAGCTTTTTTCTCTGTTCCCTGACCACAATCCAGATTCTTTTGAGGAGTTACCAGTACAGTAACCATACCAGGAAGTACTTAATTTATTAAGCTACTGCTTTTCTTAATCTCAGTGGAGATATTTACTAATAAACAGCTACCTACGCAGCATGTTCATGTCGTTCCTAAATGAGCTTTTATCGCTCTCCCCTCACCACAAATCAGATTCTTCTGAGGAGTTCCCAGTACATTATCCTTTCCCCTGTGTAATTACCTTAACAAGCTCCAGTTGTTTTTATTTTCAGAAGGTTTACTCCCCGATGTACAGCTGCCTACCCCCTTCGTAAGTGCAGGTCCTAAATGAGCTTTTTTCTCTGTTCCCTCACCACAATCCAGATTCTTTTGGGGAGTTACCAGTACAGTAACCATACCAGGAAGTACTTAATTTATTAAGCTACTGCTTTTCTTAATCTCAGTGGACATATTTACTGATAATCAGCTACCTACGCAGCATGTTCATGTCGTTCCTAAATGAGCTTTTATCTCTCTCCCCTCAACACAAATCAGATTCTTCTGAGGAGTTCCCAGTACATTATCCTTTCCCCTGTGTAATTACGTTAACAAGCTCCACCTGTTTTTATTCTCAGAAGGGATACTCCCTGATATACAGCTGCCTACCCACTTCGTAAGTGCAGGTCTTAACTGAGCTTTTTTCTCTGTTCCCTCACCACAATCCAGATTCTTTTGGGGAGTTACCAGTACAGTAACCATACCAGGAATTACTTAATTTATTAAGATACTGCTTTTCTTAATCTCAGTGGAGATATTTACTGATAAACAGCTACCTACGCAGCATGTTCATGTCGTTCCTAAATGAGCTTTTATCTCTCTCCCCTCACCACAAATCAGATTCTTCTGTGGAGTTCCCAGTACATTATCCTTTCCCCTGTGTAATTACCTTAACAAGCTCCAGCTGTTTTTATTCCTAGAAGGTTTACTCCCTGATATACAGCCGCCTACACCCTTCGTAAGTGCAGGTCCTAAATGAGCATTTTTCTCTGTTCCCTCACCACAATCCAGATTCTTTTGGGGAGTTATCAGTACAGTAACCATACCAGGAAGTACTTAATTTATTCAGCTACTGCTTTTCTTAATCTGAGTGGAGATATTTACTGATAAACAGCTACCTACGCAGCATGTTCATGTCGTTCTTAAATGAGCTTTTTTCTCTGTTCCCTCACCACAATCCAGATTCTTTTGGGGAGTTACCAGTATAGTATCCATACCAGGAAGTACTTAATTTGTTAAGCTGCTGCTTTTCTTAATCGCAGTGGAGATATTTACGGATAAACAGCTACGTATGCAGCATGTTCATTCGTTCTTAAATGAGCTTTTATCTCTCTCCCTTCATCACAAATCAGATTCTTCTGAGGAGTTCCGAGTACATTATCCTTTCCCCTCTGTAATTACCTTAACAAGGTCCAGCTGTTTTTATTCTCAGAAGTTTTACTCCCTGATATACAACTGCCTGCCCCATTCGTAAGTGCAGGTCCTAAATGAGCTTTTTTCTCTGTTCCCTCACCACAATCCAGATTCTTTTGGGGAATTACCAGTACAGTAACCATACCAGGAAGTACTTAATTTATTAAGCTACTGCTTTTCTTAATCTCAGTGGAGATATTTACTGATAAACAGGTACTTACGCAGCATGTTCATGTCGTTCCTAAATGAGCTTTTATCTCTCTCCCGTCACCACAAATCAGATTCTTCTGAGGAGTTCCCAGTACAATATCCTTTCCCCTGTGTAATTACCTTAACAAGCTCCAGCTGTTTTTAGTCTCAGAATATTTACTCCCTGATATACAGCTGCCTACCACCTTCGTAAGTGCAGGTCCTAAATGAGCTTTTTTCTCTGTTCCCTCACCACAATCCAGATTCTTTTGGGGAATTACCAGTACAGTAACCATACCAGGAAGTACTTAATTTATTAAGCTACTGCTTTTCTTAATCTCAGTGGAGATATTTACTGATAAACAGCTACCTACGCAGCATGTTCATGTCGTTCCTAAATGAGCTTTTTTCTCTGTTCCCTCACCACAATCCAGATTCTTTTGGGGAGTTACCAGTACAGTATCCATACCAGGAAGTACTTAATTTATTAAGCTACTGCTTTTCTTAATCTCAGTGGAGATATTAACAGATAAACAGCTACGTATGCAGCATGTTCATGTCGTTCCTAAATGAGCTTTTATCTTTCTCCCCTCACCACAAATCAGATTCTTCTGAGGAGTTCCCAGTACATTATCCTTTCCCCTGTGTAATTACCTTAACAAGCTCCAGCTGTTTTTATTCTCAGAAGCGATACTCCCTGATATACAGCTGCCTACCCCCTTCGTAATTGCAGGTCCTAAATGAGATTTTTTCTCTTTTCCCTCACAAAAATCCAGATTCTTTGGGGAGTTACCAGTACAGTAACCATACCAGGAAGTACTTAATTTATTAAGCTACTGCTTTTCTTAATCTCAGTGGAGATATTTACTGATAAACAGCTACGTACGCAGCATGTTCATGTCTTTCCTAAATGAGCTTTTTTCTCTGTTCCCTCACCACAATCCAGATTCTTTTGGGGAGTTACCAGTACAGTATCCATACCAGGAAGTACTTAATTTATTAAGCTACTGCTTTTCTTAATCTCAGTGGAGATATTTACTAATAAACAGCTACGTATGCAGCATGTTCATGTCGTTCCTAAATGAGCTTTTTTCTCTCTCCCCTCACCACAAATCAGATTCTTCTGAGGAGTTCCCGGTACATTATACTTTCCCCTGTGTAATTACCTTAACAAGCTCCAGCTGTTTTTATTCTCAGAAACTTTACTTCCTGATATACAGCTGCCTACCCCCTTCGTAAGTGCAGGTCCTAAATGAGCTTTTTTCTCTGTTCCCTGACCACAATCCAGATTCTTTTGGGGAGTTACCAGTACAGTAACCATACCAGGAAGTACTTAATTTATTAAGCTACTGCTTTTCTTAATCTCAGTGGAGATATTTACTGATAAACAGCTACCTACGCAGCATGTTCATGTCGTTCCTAAATGAGCTTTTATCGCTCTCCCCTCACCACAAATCAGATTCTTCTGAGGAGTTCCCAGTATATTATCCTTTCCCCTGTGTAATTACCTTAACAAGCTCCAGTTGTTTTTATTTTCAGAAGGTTTACTCCCCGATATACAGCTGCCTACCCCCTTCGTAAGTGCAGGTCCTAAATGAGCTTTTTTCTCTGTTCCCTCACCACAATCCAGATTCTTTTGGGGAGTTACCAGTACAGTAACCATACCAGGAAGTACTTAATTTATTAAGCTACTGCTCTTCTTAATCTCAGTGGAGATATTTACTGATATTCAGCTACCTACGCAGCATGTTCATGTCGTTCCTAAATGAGCTTTTATCTCTCTCCCTCAACACAAATCAGATTCTTCGGAGGAGTTCCCAGTACATTATCCTTTCCCCTGTGTAATTACGTTAACAAGCTCCACCTGTTTATATTCTCAGAAGGGATACTCCCTGATATACAGCTGCCTACCCCCTTCGTAAGTGCAGGTCTTAACTGAGCTTTTTTCTCTGTTCCCTCACCACAATCCAGATTCTTTTGGGGAGTTACCAGTACAGTAACCATACCAGGAAGTACTTAATTTATTAAGATACTGCTTTTCTTAATCTCAGTGGAGATATTTACTGATAAACAGCTACCTACGCAGCATGTTCATGTCGTTCCTAAATGAGCTTTTATCTCTCTCCCCTCACCACAAATCAGATTCTTCTGTGGAGTTCCCAGTACATTATCCTTTCCCCTGTGTAATTACCTTAACAAGCTCCAGCTGTTTTTATTCCTAGAAGGTTTACTCCCTGATATACAGCTGCCTACACCCTTCGTAAGTGCAGGTCCTAAATGAGCTTTTTTCTCTGTTCCCTCACCACAATCCAGATTCTTTTGGGGAGTTATCAGTACAGTAACCATACCAGGAAGTACTTAATTTATTAAGCTACTGCTTTTCTTAATCTCAGTGGAGATATTTACTGATAAACAGCTACCTACGCAGCATGTTCATGTCGTTCCTAAATGAGCTTTTTTCTCTCTCCCCTCACCACAATTCAGATTCTTCTGAGGAGTTCCCAGTAAATTATCCTTTCCCCTGTGTAATTACCTTAACAAGCTCCAGCTGTTTTTATTCTCAGAAGGTTTACTCCCTGATATACAGCTGCCTACCCCCTTCGTAAGTGCAGGTCCTAAATGAGCTTTTTTCTCTGTCCCCTCACCACAATCCAGATTCTTTTGGGGAGTTACCAGTACAGTAACCATACCAGGAAGTACTTAATTTATTAAGCTACTGCTTTTCTTAATCTGAGTGGAGATATTTACTGATAAACAGCTACCTACGCAGCATGTTCATGTCGTTCCTAAATGAGCTTTTATCTCTCTCCCCCTCACCACAAATCAGATTCTTCTGAGGAGTTCCCAGTACATTATCCTTTCCCCTGTGTAATAACCTTAACAAGCTCCAGCTGTTTTTATTCTCAGAAAGTTTACTCCCTGATATACAGATGCCTACACCCTTCGTAAGTGCAGGTCCTAAATGAGCTTTTTTCTCTGTTCCCTCACCACAATCCAGATTCTTTGGGGGAGTTACCAGTACAGTAACCATACCAGGAAGTACTTAATTTATTAAGCTACTGCTTTTCTTAATCTCAGTGGAGATATTTACTTATAAACAGCTACCTACGCAGCATGTTCATGTCATTCCTAAATGAGCTATTATCTCTCTCCCCTCACCACAAATCAGATTCATCTGAGGAGTTCCCAGTACATTATCCTTTCCCCTGTGTAATTACCTTAACAAGCTCCAGCTGTTTTTATTCTCAGAAGGTTTACTCCCTGATATACTGCTGCCTACCCCCTTCGTAAGTGCAGGTCCTAAATGAGCTTTTTTCTCTGGTCTCTAACCACAATCCAGATTCTTTTGGGGAGTTACCAGTACAGTAACCATACCAGGAAGTACTTAATTTATTAAGCTACTGCTTTTCTTAATCTCAGTGGAGATATTTACTGATAAACAGCTACCTACGCAGCATGTTCATGTCGTTCCTAAATGAGCTTTTATCTCTCTCCCCTCACCACAATTCAGATTCTTCTGAGGAGTTCCCAGTACATTATCCTTTCCCCTGTGTAATAACCTTAACAAGCTCCAGCTGTTTTTATTCTCAGAAAGTTTACTCCCTGATATACAGCTGCCTACCCCCTTCGTAAGTGCAGGTCCTAAATGAGCTTTTTTCTCTGTTCCCTCACCACAATCGAGATTCTTTTGGGGAGTTACCAGTACAGTAACCATACCAGGAAGTACTTAATTTATTAAGCTACTGCTTTTCTTAATCTCAGTGGAGATATTTACTTATAAACAGCTGCCTACGCATCATATTCATGTCGTTCCTAAATGAGCTATTATCTCTCTCCCCTCACCACAAATCAGATTCTTCTGAGGAGTTCCCAGTACATTATCCTTTCCCCTGTGTAATTACCTTAACAAGCTCCAGCTGTTTTTATTCTCAGAAGGTTTACTCCCTGATATACTGCTGCCTACCCCCTTCGTAAGTGCAGGTCCTAAATGAGCTTTTTTCTCTGTTCCCTCACCACAATCCAGATGCTTTTGGGGAGTTACCAGTACAGTAACCATAACAGGAAGTACTTAATTTATTAAGCTACTGCTTTTCTTAATCTCAGTGGAGATATTTACTGATAAACAGCTACCCAAGCAGCATGTTCATGTCGTTCCTAAATGAGCTTTTATCTCCATCACCACAAATCAGATTCTTCTGAGGAGTTCCCAGTACATTATCCTTTCCCCTGTGTAATTACCTTAACAAGCTCCAGCTGTTTTTATTCTCAGAAGGTTTACTCCCTGATATACAGCTGCCTACCCCCTTCGTAAGTGCAGGTCCTAATGAGCTTTTTTTCTCTGTTCCCTCACCACAATCCAGATTATTTTGGGGAGGTATCAGTACAGTAACCATACCAGGAAGTACTTAATTTATTAAGCTACTGCTTTTCTTAATCTCAGTGGAGATATTTACTCATAAACAGCTACCTACGCAGCATGTTCATGTCGTTCCTAAATGAGCTTTTATCTCTCTCCCCTCACCACAATTCAGATTCTTCTGAGGAGTTCCCAGTAAATTATCCTTTCCCCTGTGTAATTACCTTAACAAGCTCAGCTGTTTTTATTCTCAGAAGGTTTACTCCCTGATATACAGCTGACTACCCCCTTCGTAAGTGCAGGTCCTAAATGAGCTTTTTTCTCTGTTCCCTCACCACAATCCAGATTATTTTGGGGAGTTACCAGTACAGTAACCATACCAGGAAGTACTTAATTTATTAAGCTACTGCTTTTCTTATTCTGAGTGGAGATATTTACTGATAAACAGCTACCTACGCAGCATGTTCATGTCGTTCCTAAATGAGCTTTTATCTCTCTCCCTCACCACAAATCAGATTCTTCTGAGGAGTTCCCAGTACATTATCCTTTCCCCTGTGTAATAACCTTAACAAGCTCCAGCTGTTTTTATTCTCAGAAAGTTTACTCCCTGATATACAGCTGCCTACACCCTTCGTAAGTGCAGGTCCTAAATGAGCTTTTTTCTCTGTTCCCTCACCACAATCCAGATTATTTGGGGAGTTACCAATACAGTAACCATACCAGGAAGTACTTAATTTATTAAGCTACTGCTTTTTTTAATGTCAGTGGAGATATTTACTGATAAACAGCTACCTACGCAGCATGTTCATGTCATTCGTAAATGAGCTTCTTTCACTCTCCCCTCACCACAAATCAGTTTCTTCTGAGGAGTTCCCAGTACATTATCCTTTCCCCTGTGTGATTACCTTAACACGCTCCAGCTGTTTTTATTCTCAGAAGGTTTACTCCCTGATATACTGCGGCCTACCCCCTTCGTAAGTGCAGGTCCTAAATGAGCTTTTTTCTCTGTTCCCTCACCACAATCCAGATTCTTTTGGGGAGTTACCAGTACAGTAACCATACCAGGAAGAGTACTTAATTTATTAAGCTACTGCTTTTCTTA